>NC_048581.1:3197502-3320002 GCF_013265735.2 Oncorhynchus mykiss | reverse complement strand
TTGCCATGTTGTGTTGCTGCCATGTTGTGTTGCTACCATGTTGTATTGCTGCCATGTTGTGTTGCTGCCATGTTGTATTGCTGCCATGTTGTGTTGCTGCCATTTTGAGTTGTTGCCATGTTGAGGTGCTGCCATGATGAGTTGCTGCCATGTTGTGTTGCTGCCATGTTGTGTTGCTGTCATGTTGTGTTGCTGCCATGTTGTGTTGCTGCCATGTTGAGTTGTTGCCATGTTGAGGTGCTGCCATGTTGAGTTGCTGCCATGTTGTGTTGCTGCCATGTTGTGTTGCTGTCATGTTGTGTTGCTGCCACGTTTTGTTGTTGTCATGTTGTGTTGCTACCATGCTGTGTTGTCATGTGTTGCTGCCCTGCTATGTTGTTGTCTTAGGTCTCTCTTTATGTAATGGTGTGTTGTCTCTCTTGTCGTGATGTGTGTTTTGTCCTATATTTATATTTATATTTTATTTATTTTTAATCCCAGCCCCTGCAGGAGGCTTTTTGCCTTCTGGTAGGACGTCATTGTAAATAAGTATTTGTTCTTAACTGACTTGCCTATATAACAGTATAACTTCAGACCGTCCCCTCGCCCATACCCGGGCGCGAACCAGGGACCCTCTGCACACATCAACAACATTGTGATGTCATTATGGGTTATTGTGTTTGTCCTCTTGCTCAGTTGTGCACCGGGGCCTCCCACTCCTCTTTCTATTCTGGTTAGCGCCAGTTTGAGCTGTTCTGTGAAGGGAGTAGTACACAGCGTTGTACAAGATCTTCAGTTTCTTGGCAATTTCTCCCATGGAATAGCCTTCATTTCTCAGAACAAGAATAGACCGACGAGTTTCAGAAGAAAATTATTTGTTTCTGGCTATTTTGAGCCTGTAATTGAACCCACAAATGCTGATGCTCCAGATACTCAACTAGTCTTTAATCAGAACCACAGTTTTCAGCTGTGCTAACATAATTTATACATGTTTTTCTAATGATCAATTAGCCCTTTTAAATTATAAACTTGGATTAGCTAACACAACGTGCCATTGGAACACAATAGTGATGGTTGCTGATAATGGGCCTCTGTACGCCTATGTAGATATTCCATTAAAAATCAGCCATTTCCAGCTACTATAGTCATTTACAACATTAACAATGTCTACACTGTATTGCTGATCAATTTGATGTTATTTTAATGGACAAAAAATGTGCTTTTCTTTCAAAAACAAGGACATTTCTAAGTGACCCGAAACTTTTGACTGGTAGTGCATATACATATTTACATACATACACATATTTACATATATACATATATTTACATACATACACATATTTACATATATACATATATTTACATACATACACATATTTACATATATACATATATTTACATACATACACATATTTACATATATACATATCTTTACATACATACACATATTTACATATATACATATATTTACATACATACACATATTTACATATATACATATATTTACATACATACACATATTTACATATATACATATATTTACATATATACACATATTTACATACATACACATATTTACATATATACATATATATATATATATACACATACATAAATATATATATACACATACACACACATATACATATATATATATATATATATATACACACATATACGTACATACATAAATATATATATATATATACACATACACATACACACACATATACATATATATATATATATATATATACACACATATACGTACATACATAAATATATATATATATATACACATACATATATAGACACACACACATATACATATATATACACACATATACATACAGACACACATTCATATATATATAGTATATCACAAAAGGGAGTACACCCCTCACATTTTTGTAAAAATTTGAGTATATCTTTTCATGTGACAACACTGAAGAAATGACACTTTGCTACAATGTAAAGTAGTGAGTGTAAAGCTTGTATAACAGTGTAAATTTGCTGTCCCCTCAAAATAACTCAACACAGCCATTTATGTCTAAACCGCTGGCAACAAAAGAGAGTACACCCCTAGGATAAAATGTCCAAATTGGGCCAAGTGTTGTCACATGAAAAGATATACTCAAATATTTACAAAAATGTGAGGGGTGTACTCACTTTTGTGATATACTGTATATATATATATATATATATATATATATATATATATATATATATATGCACACACAATATCCAAATCATATATCCAGTCAAATTAATTTAGCAAAAGCCAAATCATATCAAATTTCAAGGTTAGATTTCTATAATAATTCACATTTAGCGATATCCAAATAATATAATGAGCAACATTGGATTGCATTAAAGTTCATAATCAAAACGAAATACATTTTTAAATATTTAAATCAGATTTTAAGACATGATCAGGTCTCCAGATGAAAAAACTAAAACAGGCCTATTTTTTGTTGTTGTTGTAAGAATTCATAAAACAATTTGATTTGTGGTGTTTGGTTCTAAATATCAGAGTAAGAAATCGACGGACACAATAAAAGCGCCAACTTTATTCACCCAAAGGATCGAACGGCTGAACAGACAAAGACATACTTCCACCAGTGGTAGGGTATATGTATATATATGTATGTATGTATGTATGTATATATGTATGTATATGTATGTATATATATGTATATGTATGTATGTATATATGTATATGTATATATATATATGTATATATATGTATATATATATATATATATATATATGTGTGTAAATATATATATATATATATGTATGTATATGTGTATGTATGTATGTATGTATATATATATATATATGTATATATATATGTATATTATTAGTATATATATGTATATATATGTGTAAATATGTATATATATACCCAATCTGGGTGGAGTCTCGTCCTTCTCTCTAGACATGACATCTTTGTTGCTAGGCAGGAAGTTAAGTGACGCGGCCATAAACTGTTCCTTCTCCCTTCATTGTGACCTGACCTCGACTCCCTTCCTCACTAATCCACATCTCTCCACCAGCATGTGACCTGACCTCGGCTCCCTTCCTCACTAATCCACATCTCTACACCAGCATGTGACCTGACCTCAGCTCCCTTCCTCACTAATCCACATCTCTCCACCAGCATGTGATCGTCCTCCCTTCACTCAACACATTCCAAGCTTAGCTGAACCCACCATATATACATTCCTCATCACCATTAACTTCTGTTGTAGAAACCAGACTATGGCACCCCTTATGTCTCTCGTAAAACGGATGATTAACAATATTTAAAGTTGAAAAAGCTAAACCCAACAGTGGGTTATAAAAAACAAAAAACACAAATTCTCAGTCAAAAGCCAATGAGAACAGTGGAAGGTTTTCTCTCCTGTGTGTGTTATAGTACAGTTATGTATTATAAAGACAGGTTAAATCATAAACAATATGATTTAATGTGGCATGAAACAAAAAACACTTAATTCTCAGTCAAAAGCACAAGTCAGAACACAGCCTCTCTATTCTCTCATGTGATTTCAGGTCTTCTGACTGGGAAAATGTCTTTCCACACAGTGAGCAGTGGTATGTCTTCTCCTCCCGTGTATGTATTATTTCATGCTTATTCAGATGTCTTAACCGGTTAAAACTCTTTTCACACAGGGAGCAGTGGTACGTTTTATCCCCTCCAGTGTGTGTCCTCTCATGCCGATTCAGGGCCCCTAACTTGATAAAACTCTTTCCACACAGGGAGCATTGGTAGGGTTTTTCTTGTCTGTGTCTCCTCTCGTGGTCTTTAAGGCTCCCTGAATGGCTAAAACTCTTTCCACACTGGGAGCATTGGTAGGGCTTTTCTCCTGTGTGTGTTCTTTTATGCTGTTTTAGGTTCCCTAGCTTGCTAAAACTATTTCCACACTGGGAGCATTGGTAGGGCTTTTCTCCTGTGTGTGTCCTCTCATGCGCCTTCAGGTCACCTAACTTCCTAAAACTCTTTCCACAGTGGGAGCAGTGGTAAGGCTTCTCTCCGGAGTGTATTCTCTTATGCCCCCATAGGCTTCCTGCCCAGGTAAAAGTCATTCCACATTGAGAACAGCGATAAGGCTTCTCTCCAGAGTGTTTTTTCTTATGCTGCTTCAGGGCCTTTAACCAGGGAAAACTCTTTCCACAGTGGGAGCACTGATGTCGTCTCGTTGGTTTGGGTGTCGCCGGGTCTGGTTTCCCTGAAGGACTCTTCCCGCTGTCATCATGAGAGTTTGGTCTCTCTCCTGCCAAAGACAAACAGATTATTTAGTTTAACAGAGACCTGAATGAAACCTCCACATAATACAACTGTCTTCCTATGAGGGTAAATCTGGACTAGATTACTCAATGAAGGAGCATGTTAACCAGCAGCATACCACTGCTGATTTGCCTCTGAAGCTAAGCAGGGTTGGTCCTGCTCGGTACCTGGATGGGAGATCAGGTGCTGCTGGAAGTGGTGTTGGAGGGCCAGTAGGAGGCAGTCTTTCCTCCGGTCTAAAAAAAATATCCCAATTCCCCAGGGCAGTGATTGGGGACAGTCTTTTGGATGGGACGTCCTGACTCTCTGTGGTCACTAAAGATCCCATTGCACTTATCTTAAGAGTAGAGTAGTTAACCCCGGTGTCCTGGCTAAATTCCCAGCCTGGCCTTCATACCATCATGGTCAACCTAATCATCCCCAACTTCCAATTGGCTCATTCATCTCCTCTCCCCTGTAACTATTCCCTAGGTCGTTGCTGTAAATTAGTAAATGTGTTCTCAGTAAACATACCTGATAAAATAAAGGATATAAATAAATCACAGTGGCATGTCCGCCACACTGATCCTCAACACAGGGGCCCCTCAGGGGTGCGTGCTCAGTCCCCTCCTGTACTCCATGTTCACTCATGACTGCGTGGCCAGGCACGACTACAACACCATCATTAAGTTTTCCGATGACACAACAGTGGTAGGCCTGATCACTGACAATGATGAGACAGACTATAGGGAGGAGATCAGAGACCTGGCCGTGTGGTGCCAGAATAACAACCTCTCCCTCAACGTGATCAAGACAAAGGAGATGATTGTGGACTACAGGAAAAAGAGGACCGAGCACTTTTAGGCCAACACTGTTAGTATCTGGATGTACATATAAATAGTAGAAGGATATGGGGAGTTGCAGAGGCTATATTAAGGGCTCAGAGCAGAGGCTATATTAAGGTCTCAGAGCAGAGGCTATATTAAGGGCTCAGAGCAGAGGCTATATTAAGGGCTCAGAGCAGAGGCTATATTAAGGGCTCAGAGCAGAGGCTATATTAAGGTCTCAGAGCAGAGGCTATATTAAGGTCTCAGAGCAGAGGCTATATTAAGGTCTCAGAGCAGAGGCTATATTAAGGTCTCAGAGCAGAGGCTATATTAAGGTCTCAGAGCAGAGGCTATATTAAGGTCTCAGAGCAGAGGTTACTCTCAAAGTACTTAAGAAATCGCTGCTTGACAAGAGAAGCCACGGATGGAATATTTGAGCTTCTGAAGTTTAAGATGGGCCATAACATCACTGACCCAGTGAACATGCGAAGGCTGGGTACCCGACTTCCACTTAAGAATAATAATACGCTTGGAGGGATGAGAAGGCTATGGCCTCTGATTGGGTGTTACAGAGAGGGAGCCCTTCGGGTGCTACCCAGAAAATAGCGACAGAGGTATCTGGGGAAATTTCCTTAGTGCATGTATATGAGACAGTCTCAAAGAACGAGGGGCAGAATGAACTAGTGTCAGACATGACCAGTAGAGTAACAGAATGGAACTAGTGTCAGACATGACCAGTAGAGGAACTAGTGTCAGACATGACCAGTAGAGTAACAGAATGGAACTAGTGTCAGACATGACCAGTAGAGGAACAGAATGGAATTAGTGTCAGACATGACCAGTAGAGTAACAGAATGGAACTAGTGTCAGACATGACCAGTAGAGGAACTAGTGTCAGACATGACCAGTAGAGTAACAGAATGGAACTAGTGTCAGACATGACCAGTAGAGGAACTAGTGTCAGACATGACCAGTAGAGGAATAATGTCATACAGCATAGAAATGTGTCTCTTTACATAGGGATCCAGGTTCAGACATTCATCAAGCCAGCTGGTGGGTGGGAGAGATGGGAAAGAGGGGAATATCTTTCTTGTAACGTTAGGAATCTGCAGGTACCTGAAGATGTGTGTCTGGGGTTTACTGTGAATCTGTTGGTACCTGAAGAAGTGTGTCTGGGGTTTACTGTGAATCTGTTGGTACCTGAAGAAGTGTGTCTGTGGTTTACTGTGAATCTGTTGGTACCTGAAGATGTGTGTCTGGGGTTTACTGTGAATCTCTAACTAGATGTTCAAAGGAGGTAAATATACAGTCATGGAAAATGTATTTTACCCTCTTCAGTCCTTTCTGAAAACATAGCTGGAAGCCTGTGTCTATGAGGAAGGGTGTGAAGAGTCCTCTCTGAAACCATAGCTGGAAGCCTGTGTCTATGAGGAAGGGCGTGAAGAGTCCTCTCTGAAACCATAGCTGGAAGCCTGTGTCTACGAGGAAGGGCGTGAAGAGTCCTCTCTGAAACCATAGCTGGAAGCCTGTGTCTATGAGGAAGGGCGTGAAGAGTCCTCTCTGAAAACATAGCTGGAAGCCTGTGTCTATGAGGAAGGGTGTGAAGAGTCCTCTCTGAAAACATAGCTGGAAGCCTGTGTCTATGAGGAAGGGCGTGAAGAGTCCTCTCTGAAACCAGAGCTGGAAGCCTGTGTCTATGAGGAAGGGTGTGAAGACTCCTCTCTGAAACCATAGCTGGAAGCCTGTGTCTATGAGGAAGGGCGTGAAGAGTCCTTCTGAAACCATAGCTGGAAGCCTGTGTCTATGAGGAAGGGCGTGAAGAGTCCTCTCTGAAAACATAGCTGGAAGCCTGTGTCTATGAGGAAGGGCGTGAAGAGTCCTCTCTGAAACCATAGCTGGAAGCCTGTGTCTATGAGGAAGGGCGTGAAGAGTCCTTTCTGAAACCATAGCTGGAAGCCTGTGTCTATGAGGAAGGGCGTGAAGAGTCCTTCTGAAACCATAGCTGGAAGCCTGTGTCTATGAGGAAGGGCGTGAAGAGTCCTCTCTGAAAACATAGCTGGAAGCCTGTGTCTATGAGGAAGGGCGTGAAGAGTCCTCTCTGAAAACATAGCTGGAAGCCTGTGTCTATGAGGAAGGGCGTGAAGAGTCCTCTCTGAAACCATAGCTGGAAGCCTGTGTCTATGAGGAAGGGCGTGAAGAGTCCTCTCTGAAACCATAGCTGGAAGCCTGTGTCTATGAGGAAGGGCGTGAAGGGTCCTCTCTGAAAGCATAGCTGGAAGCCTGTGTCTATGAGGAAGGGCGTGAAGAGTCCTTCTGAAACCATAGCTGGAAGCCTGTGTCTATGAGGAAGGGCGTGAAGAGTCCTCTCTGAAACCATAGCTGGAAGCCTGTGTCTATGAGGAAGGGCGTGAAGAGTCCTCTCTGAAACCATAGCTGGAAGCCTGTGTCTATGAGGAAGGGCGTGAAGAGTCCTCTCTGAAACCATAGCTGGAAGCCTGTGTCTATGAGGAAGGGCGTGAAGAGTCCTCTCTGAAAACATAGCTGGAAGCCTGTGTCTATGAGGAAGGGCGTGAAGAGTCCTCTCTGAAAACATAGCTGGAAGCCTGTGTCTATGAGGAAGGGTGTGAAGAGTCCTTTCTGAAAACATAGCTGGAAGCCTGTGTCTATGAGGAAGGGCGTGCAGAGTCCTCTCTGAAACCATAGCTGGAAGCATGTGTCTATGAGGAAGGGCGTGAAGAGTCCTCTCTGAAACCATAGCTGGAAGCCTGTGTCTATGAGGAAGGGCGTGAAGAGTCCTCTCTGAAAACATAGCTGGAAGCCTGTGTCTATGAGGAAGGGCGTGAAGAGTCCTCTCTGAAAACATAGCTGGAAGCCTGTGTCTATGAGGAAGGGTGTGAAGAGTCCTTTCTGAAAACATAGCTGGAAGCCTGTGTCTATGAGGAAGGGCGTGCAGAGTCCTCTCTGAAACCATAGCTGGAAGCATGTGTCTATGAGGAAGGGCGTGAAGAGTCCTCTCTGAAACCATAGCTGGAAGCCTGTGTCTATGAGGAAGGGCGTGAAGAGTCCTCTCTGAAACCATAGCTGGAAGCCTGTGTCTATGAGGAAGGGCGTGAAGAGTCCTCTCTGAAACCATAGCTGGAAGCCTGTGTCTATGAGGAAGGGCGTGAAGAGTCCTCTCTGAAACCATAGCTGGAAGCCTGTGTCTATGAGGAAGGGCGTGAAGAGTCCTCTCTGAAAACATAGCTGGAAGCCTGTGTCTATGAGGAAGGGTGTGAAGAGTCCTCTCTGAAAACATAGCTGGAAGCCTGTGTCTATGAGGAAGGGCGTGAAGAGTCCTCTCTGTAACCAGAGCTGGAAGCCTGTGTCTATGAGGAAGGGTGTGAAGAGTCCTCTCTGAAACCATAGCTGGAAGCCTGTGTCTATGAGGAAGGGCGTGAAGAGTCCTTCTGAAACCATAGCTGGAAGCCTGTGTCTATGAGGAAGGGCGTGAAGAGTCCTCTCTGAAAACATAGCTGGAAGCCTGTGTCTATGAGGAAGGGCGTGAAGAGTCCTCTCTGAAACCATAGCTGGAAGCCTGTGTCTATGAGGAAGGGCGTGAAGAGTCCTTCTGAAACCATAGCTGGAAGCCTGTGTCTATGAGGAAGGGTGTGAAGAGTCCTCTCTGAAAACATAGCTGGAAGCCTGTGTCTATGAGGAAGGGCGTGAAGAGTCCTCTCTGAAAACATAGCTGGAAGCCTGTGTCTATGAGGAAGGGCGTGAAGAGTCCTCTCTGAAACCATAGCTGGAAGCCTGTGTCTATGAGGAAGGGCGTGAAGAGTCCTCTCTGAAACCATAGCTGGAAGCCTGTGTCTATGAGGAAGGGCGTGAAGAGTCCTCTCTGAAACCATAGCTGGAAGCCTGTGTCTATGAGGAAGGGCGTGAAGAGTCCTCTCTGAAAACATAGCTGGAAGCCTGTGTCTATGAGGAAGGGCGTGAAGAGTCCTTCTGAAACCATAGCTGGAAGCCTGTGTCTATGAGGAAGGGCGTGAAGAGTCCTCTCTGAAACCATAGCTGGAAGCCTGTGTCTATGAGGAAGGGCGTGAAGAGTCCTCTCTGAAACCATAGCTGGAAGCCTGTGTCTATGAGGAAGGGCGTGAAGAGTCCTCTCTGAAACCATAGCTGGAAGCCTGTGTCTATGAGGAAGGGCGTGAAGAGTCCTCTCTGAAAACATAGCTGGAAGCCTGTGTCTATGAGGAAGGGCGTGAAGAGTCCTCTCTGAAAACATAGCTGGAAGCCTGTGTCTATGAGGAAGGGTGTGAAGAGTCCTTTCTGAAAACATAGCTGGAAGCCTGTGTCTATGAGGAAGGGCGTGCAGAGTCCTCTCTGAAACCATAGCTGGAAGCATGTGTCTATGAGGAAGGGCGTGAAGAGTCCTCTCTGAAACCATAGCTGGAAGCCTGTGTCTATGAGGAAGGGCGTGAAGAGTCCTCTCTGAAAACATAGCTGGAAGCCTGTGTCTATGAGGAAGGGCGTGAAGAGTCCTCTCTGAAAACATAGCTGGAAGCCTGTGTCTATGAGGAAGGGCGTGAAGAGTCCTTTCTGAAACCATAGCTGGAAGCCTGTGTCTATGAGGAAGGGTGTGAAGAGTCCTTCTGAAACCATAGCTGGAAGCCTGTGTCTATGAGGAAGGGCGTGAAGAGTCCTCTCTGAAAACATAGCTGGAAGCCTGTGTCTATGAGGAAGGGCGTGAAGAGTCCTCTCTGAAAACATAGCTGGAAGCCTGTGTCTATGAGGAAGGGCGTGAAGAGTCCTCTCTGAAACCATAGCTGGAAGCCTGTGTCTATGAGGAAGGGCGTGAAGAGTCCTCTCTGAAACCATAGCTGGAAGCCTGTGTCTATGAGGAAGGGCGTGAAGAGTCCTCTCTGAAACCATAGCTGGAAGCCTGTGTCTATGAGGAAGGGCGTGAAGAGTCCTCTCTGAAAACATAGCTGGAAGCCTGTGTCTATGAGGAAGGGCGTGAAGAGTCCTTCTGAAACCATAGCTGGAAGCCTGTGTCTATGAGGAAGGGCGTGAAGAGTCCTCTCTGAAACCATAGCTGGAAGCCTGTGTCTATGAGGAAGGGCGTGAAGAGTCCTCTCTGAAACCATAGCTGGAAGCCTGTGTCTATGAGGAAGGGCGTGAAGAGTCCTCTCTGAAACCATAGCTGGAAGCCTGTGTCTATGAGGAAGGGCGTGAAGAGTCCTCTCTGAAAACATAGCTGGAAGCCTGTGTCTATGAGGAAGGGCGTGAAGAGTCCTCTCTGAAAACATAGCTGGAAGCCTGTGTCTATGAGGAAGGGTGTGAAGAGTCCTTTCTGAAAACATAGCTGGAAGCCTGTGTCTATGAGGAAGGGCGTGCAGAGTCCTCTCTGAAACCATAGCTGGAAGCATGTGTCTATGAGGAAGGGCGTGAAGAGTCCTCTCTGAAAACATAGCTGGAAGCCTGTGTCTATGAGGAAGGGCGTGAAGAGTCCTCTCTGAAACCAGAGCTGGAAGCCTGTGTCTATGAGGAAGGGTGTGAAGAGTCCTCTCTGAAACCATAGCTGGAAGCCTGTGTCTATGAGGAAGGGCGTGAAGAGTCCTCTCTGAAACCATAGCTGGAAGCCTGTGTCTATGAGGAAGGGCGTGAAGAGTCCTCTCTGAAAACATAGCTGGAAGCCTGTGTCTATGAGGAAGGGCGTGAAGAGTCCTCTCTGAAACCATAGCTGGAAGCCTGTGTCTATGAGGAAGGGCGTGAAGAGTCCTTCTGAAACCATAGCTGGAAGCCTGTGTCTACGAGGAAGGGCGTGAAGAGTCCTCTCTGAAACCATAGCTGGAAGCCTGTGTCTATGAGGAAGGGCGTGAAGAGTCCTTTCTGAAACCATAGCTGGAAGCCTGTGTCTATGAGGAAGGGCGTGAAGAGTCCTTCTGAAACCATAGCTGGAAGCCTGTGTCTATGAGGAAGGGCGTGAAGAGTCCTCTCTGAAAACATAGCTGGAAGCCTGTGTCTATGAGGAAGGGCGTGAAGAGTCCTCTCTGAAAACATAGCTGGAAGCCTGTGTCTATGAGGAAGGGCGTGAAGAGTCCTCTCTGAAACCATAGCTGGAAGCCTGTGTCTATGAGGAAGGGCGTGAAGAGTCCTCTCTGAAACCATAGCTGGAAGCCTGTGTCTATGAGGAAGGGCGTGAAGAGTCCTCTCTGAAACCATAGCTGGAAGCCTGTGTCTATGAGGAAGGGCGTGAAGAGTCCTCTCTGAAAACATAGCTGGAAGCCTGTGTCTATGAGGAAGGGCGTGAAGAGTCCTTCTGAAACCATAGCTGGAAGCCTGTGTCTATGAGGAAGGGCGTGAAGAGTCCTTCTGAAACCATAGCTGGAAGCCTGTGTCTATGAGGAAGGGCGTGAAGAGTCCTCTCTGAAACCATAGCTGGAAGCCTGTGTCTATGAGGAAGGGCGTGAAGAGTCCTCTCTGAAACCATAGCTGGAAGCCTGTGTCTATGAGGAAGGGCGTGAAGAGTCCTCTCTGAAAACATAGCTGGAAGCCTGTGTCTATGAGGAAGGGTGTGAAGAGTCCTTTCTGAAAACATAGCTGGAAGCCTGTGTCTATGAGGAAGGGCGTGAAGAGTCCTCTCTGAAACCATAGCTGGAAGCCTGTGTCTATGAGGAAGGGCGTGAAGAGTCCTCTCTGAAACCATAGCTGGAAGCCTGTGTCTATGAGGAAGGGTGTTTCGAGTGGGTTGGAAATAAAAGGCATGGATGAGATAGCTTGTCTATGTCCGACGTGGATCCTAAACTGAGACCTGAGTGAACTTTTCACAAAAGGGTTGATTTAGTGGTATTGTTTACTCAATGGTAGGGGCACAGACTAAGGAGACCAGGGATGGTAGGGGCACAGACTAAGGAGACCAGGGATGGTAGGGGCACAGACTAAGGAGACCAGGGATGGTAGGGGCAGACTAAGGAGACCAGGGATGGTAGTGGCACAGACTAAGGAGACCAGGGATGGTAGTGGCAGACTAAGGAGACCAGGGATGGTAGTGGCACAGACTAAGGAGACCAGGGATGGTAGGGGCAGACTAAGGAGACCAGGGATTGTAGTGGCAGACTAAGGAGACCAGGGATGGTAGTGGCACAGACTAAGGAGACCAGGGATGGTAGGGGCACAGACTAAGGAGAGCAGGGATGGTAGGGGCAGACTAAGGAGAGCAGGGATGGTAGGGGCACAGACTAAGGAGACCAGGGATGGTAGTGGCACAGACTAAGGAGACCAGGGATGGTAGGGGCACAGACTAAGGAGACCAGGAATGGTAGTGGCAGACTAAGGAGACCAGGGATGGTAGTGGCACAGACTAAGGAGACCAGGAATGGTAGTGGCAGACTAAGGAGACCAGGGATGGTAGTGGCAGACTAAGGAGACCAGGGATGGTAGGGACACAGACTAAGGAGACCAGGGATGGTAGTGGCAGACTAAGGAGACCAGGGATGGTAGGGACACAGACTAAGGAGACCAGGGATGGTAGGGACACAGACTAAGGAGACCAGGGATGGTAGGGACACAGACTAAGGAGACCAGGGATGGTAGGGACACAGACTAAGGAGACCAGGGATGGTAGGGACACAGACTAAGGAGACCAGGGATGGTAGTGGCAGACTAAGGAGACCAGGGATGGTAGTGGCAGACTAAGGAGACCAGGGATGGTAGTGGCAGACTAAGGAGACCAGGGATGGTAGTGGCACAGACTAAGGAGACCAGGGATGGTAGGGACACAGACTAAGGAGACCAGGGATGGTAGTGGCAGACTAAGGAGACCAGGGATGGTAGGGACACAGACTAAGGAGACCAGGGATGGTAGTGGCAGACTAAGGAGACCAGGGATAGTAGGGGCACAGACTAAGGAGACCAGGAATGGTAGTGGCAGACTAAGGAGACCAGGGATGGTAGTGGCAGACTAAGGAGACCAGGGATGGTAGTGGCAGACTAAGGAGACCAGGGATGGTAGGGACACAGACTAAGGAGACCAGGGATGGTAGGGACACAGACTAAGGAGACCAGGGATGGTAGGGACACAGACTAAGGAGACCAGGGATGGTAGTGGCAGACTAAGGAGACCAGGGATGGTAGGGGCACAGACTAAGGAGACCAGGGATGGTAGTGGCAGACTAAGGAGACCAGGGATGGTAGGGACACAGACTAAGGAGACCAGGGATGGTAGGGACACAGACTAAGGAGACCAGGGATGGTAGGGGCACAGACTAAGGAGACCAGGGATGGTAGTGGCAGACTAAGGAGACCAGGGATGGTAGGGGCACAGACTAAGGAGACCAGGGATGGTAGGGACACAGACTAAGGAGACCAGGGATGGTAGGGACACAGACTAAGGAGACCAGGGATGGTAGGGGCACAGACTAAGGAGACCAGGGATGGTAGGGACACAGACTAAGGAGACCAGGGATGGTAGGGACACAGACTAAGGAGACCAGGGATGGTAGTGGCAGACTAAGGAGACCAGGGATGGTAGGGACACAGACTAAGGAGACCAGGAATGGTAGGGGCACAGACTAAGGAGACCAGGGATGGTAGTGGCAGACTAAGGAGACCAGGGATGGTAGTGGCAGACTAAGGAGACCAGGGATGGTAGGGACACAGACTAAGGAGACCAGGGATGGTAGGGACACAGACTAAGGAGACCAGGGATGGTAGGGACACAGACTAAGGAGACCAGGGATGGTAGGGGCACAGACTAAGGAGACCAGGGATGGTAGGGACACAGACTAAGGAGACCAGGGATGGTAGTGGCAGACTAAGGAGACCAGGGATGGTAGGGGCACAGACTAAGGAGACCAGGGATGGTAGGGGCACAGACTAAGGAGAGCAGGGATGGTAGTGGCAGACTAAGGAGACCAGGGGTGATGTTTGACATGAGTTCTTTTCCATAAAGGAACACACCGATCCTTCCTCCTCTATGAACGTTCCTAGGCCGTCATTGTCTGAAATATATATATATTTTTTTAAATGTAAAAACCCAAATTCTTGTGAATATTAGTAGTACAGTAGTAATGGAGGACGAGGGTCTCTCCTTTCTGTCTATCCTTTCTGTAGTACAGTAGTAATGGAGGACGAGGGTCTCTCCTTTCGGTCTCTGTTTATTCTTGTGAATATTAGTAGTACAGTAGTAATGGAGGACGAGGGTCTCTCCTTTCTGTCTATCCTTTCTGTAGTACAGTAGTAATGGAGGACGAGGGTCTCTCCTTTCTGTAGTACAGTAGTAATGGAGGACGAGGGTCTCTCCTTTCTGTAGTACAGTAGTAATGGAGGACGAGGGTCTCTCCTTTCTGTAGTACAGTAGTAATGGAGGACGAGGGTCTCTCCTTTCTGTAGTACAGTAGTAATGGAGGACGAGGGTCTCTCCTTTCTGTAGTACAGTAGTAATGGAGGACGAGGGTCTCTCCTTTCTGTAGTACAGTAGTAATGGAGGACGAGGGTCTCTCCTTTCTGTAGTACAGTAGTAATGGAGGACGAGGGTCTCTCCTTTCTGTAGTACAGTAGTAATGGAGGACGAGGGTCTCTCCTTTCTGTCTCTCCTTTCTGTAGTACAGTAGTAATGGAGGACGAGGGTCTCTCCTTTCTGTAGTACAGTAGTAATGGAGGACGAGGGTCTCTCATTTCTGTAGTACAGTAGTAATGGAGGACAAGGGTCTCTCCTTTCTGTAGTACAGTAGTAATGGAGGATGAGGGTCTCTCCTTTCTGTAGTACAGTAGTAATGGAGGACGAGGGTCTCTCCTTTCTGTAGTACAGTAGTAATGGAGGACGAGGGTCTCTCCTTTCTGTAGTACAGTAGTAATGGAGGACGAGGGTCTCTCCTTTCTGTAGTACAGTAGTAATGGAGGACGAGGGTCTCTCCTTTCTGTAGTACAGTAGTAATGGAGGACGAGGGTCTCTCCTTTCTGTCTCTCCTTTCTGTAGTACAGTAGTAATGGAGGACGAGGGTCTCTCCTTTCTGTAGTACAGTAGTAATGGAGGACGAGGGTCTCTCATTTCTGTAGTACAGTAGTAATGGAGGACAAGGGTCTCTCCTTTCTGTAGTACAGTAGTAATGGAGGATGAGGGTCTCTCCTTTCTGTAGTACAGTAGTAATGGAGGACGAGGGTCTCTCCTTTCTGTAGTACAGTAGTAATGGAGGACGAGGGTCTCTCCTTTCTGTAGTACAGTAGTAATGGAGGACGAGGGTCTCTCCTTTCTGTAGTACAGTAGTAATGGAGGACGAGGGTCTCTCCTTTCTGTAGTACAGTAGTAATGGAGGACGAGGGTCTCTCCTTTCTGTCTCTCCTTTCTGTAGTACAGTAGTAATGGAGGACGAGGGTCTCTCCTTTCTGTAGTACAGTAGTAATGGAGGACGAGGGTCTCTCCTTTCTGTAGTACAGTAGTAATGGAGGACGAGGGTCTCTCCTTTCTGTAGTACAGTAGTAATGGAGGACGAGGGTCTCTCCTTTCTGTAGTACAGTAGTAATGGAGGACGAGGGTCTCTCCTTTCTGTCTCTCCTTTCTGTAGTACAGTAGTAATGGAGGACGAGGGTCTCTCCTTTCTGTCTCTCCTTTCTGTAGTACAGTAGTAATGGAGGACGAGGGTCTCTCCTTTCTGTAGTACAGTAGTAATGGAGGACGAGGGTCTCTCCTTTCTGTAGTACAGTAGTAATGGAGGACGAGGGTCTCTCCTTTCTGTAGTACAGTAGTAATGGAGGACGAGGGTCTCTCCTTTCTGTAGTACAGTAGTAATGGAGGACGAGGGTCTCTCCTTTCTGTCTCTCCTTTCTGTAGTACAGTAGTAATGGAGGACGAGGGTCTCTCTTTTCTGTAGTACAGTAGTAATGGAGGACGAGGGTCTCTCCTTTCTGTAGTACAGTAGTAATGGAGGACGAGGGTCTCTCCTTTCTGTCTCTCCTTTCTGTAGTACAGTAGTAATGGAGGACGAGGGTCTCTCTTTTCTGTAGTACAGTAGTAATGGAGGACGAGGGTCTCTCCTTTCTGTCTCTCCTTTCTGTAGTACAGTAGTAATGGAGGACGAGGGTCTCTCTTTTCTGTAGTACAGTAGTAATGGAGGACGAGGGTCTCTCCTTTCTGTAGTACAGTAGTAATGGAGGATGAGGGTCTCTCCTTTCTGTAGTACAGTAGTAATGGAGGACGAGGGTCTCTCTTTTCTGTAGTACAGTAGTAATGGAGGACGAGGGTCTCTCCTTTCTGTAGTACAGTAGTAATGGAGGACGAGGGTCTATCCTTCAGTAGTAATGGAGGACGAGGGTCTCTCCTTTCTGTAGTACAGTAGTAATGGAGGACGAGGGTCTCTCCTTTCTGTCTCTCCTTTCTGTAGTACAGTAGTAATGGAGGACGAGGGTCTCTCTTTTCTGTAGTACAGTAGTAATGGAGGACGAGGGTCTCTCCTTTCTGTCTCTCCTTTCTGTAGTACAGTAGTAATGGAGGACGAGGGTCTCTCTTTTCTGTAGTACAGTAGTAATGGAGGACGAGGGTCTCTCCTTTCTGTAGTACAGTAGTAATGGAGGATGAGGGTCTCTCCTTTCTGTAGTACAGTAGTAATGGAGGACGAGGGTCTCTCTTTTCTGTAGTACAGTAGTAATGGAGGACGAGGGTCTCTCCTTTCTGTAGTACAGTAGTAATGGAGGACGAGGGTCTATCCTTCAGTAGTAATGGAGGATGAGGGTCTCCTCTTTCTGTCTCTCCAAAAACGCTTTACGCAACCGTGGGACCTTTTTGATTCCAAATGTAAGTAGATAAGATAGTAGCGGTCTATTAAAAATATATATACTGGTTGTTGGATTCCTCATGTCCACTCAAAAGGTAGGAAGAAGAAGTGCTTGGTCCTGATTGGATGTTGGACACTATATTTATTGACTATTATGTGAATCCTATAAATTAAAAAGGGCCAATCAACTAGCTTCATTTCCTCAGAGATCAAATTACATTTCAAGTTTGCTGAAATGACATGGAATGCCTCAGCTGTTTTTCCTAAATCTGTAGCAGCAGCTGGAATTTCCAGAGTTTTCCATCCCTGTGATTGGGTAACTCCTACTCCTATAGGTTAGTAAAGAGGTCAGGTAATATGGGAGTTGGATTGTGCCTAAGAACAGCCCTTAGCCGTGGTGTATTGGTCGTATACCACAACCCCCCGAGGTGCCTTATTGCTGTTATAAACTGGTTATCAACGTAATTAAAGCAGTAAAAATAAATGTTTTGTCATACCTGTGGTATACAGTTTAATGTGAATCTGTACTCCCCTACGTATTTATCTGGACAGGGAAGATAACAGTTTAATGTGGCTCTGTACTCCCCTACGTATTTATCTAGACAGGGAAGATAACAGTTTAATGTGGCTCTGTACTCCCCTATGTATTTATCTGGACAGGGAAGATAACAGTTTAATGTGGCTCTATACTCCCCTACGTATTTATCTAGACAGGGAAGATAACAGTTTAATGTGGCTCTATACTCCCCTACGTATTTATCTAGACAGGGAAGATAACAGTTTAATGTGGCTCTGTACTCCACTACGTATTTAGCTAGACAGGGAAGATAACAGTTTAATGTGAATCTGTACTCCCCTATGTATTTATCTGGACAGGGAAGATAACAGTTTAATGTGGCTCTGTGTTCCCCTACGTATTTATCTAGACAGGGAAGATAACAGTTTAATGTGGCTCTGTACTCCCCTACGTATTTATCTAGACAGGGAAGATAACAGTTTAATGTGGCTCTGTACTCCCCTACGTATTTATCTAGACAGGGAAGATAACAGTTTAATGTGGCTCTATACTCCCCTACGTATTTATCTAGACAGGGAAGATAACAGTTTAATGTGGCTCTGTACTCCCCTACGTATTTATCTAGACAGGGAAGATAACAGTTTAATGTGGCTCTGTACTCCCCTATGTATTTATCTGGACAGGGAAGATAACAGTTTAATGTGGCTCTATACTCCCCTACGTATTTATCTAGACAGGGAAGATAACAGTTTAATGTGGCTCTATACTCCCCTACGTATTTATCTAGACAGGGAAGATAACAGTTTAATGTGGCTCTATACTCCCCTACGTATTTATCTAGACAGGGAAGATAACAGTTTAATGTGGCTCTATACTCCCCTACGTATTTATCTAGACAGGGAAGATAACAGTTTAATGTGGCTTTGAATGCCATAAGTATTTGGACAAATTCACTTATATGTGTATTAAAGTATTTGGTCCCATATTCCTAGAACACGATGACTACATCAAGCTTGTGACTCTACAAACTTGTTGGATACATTTGCAGTTTGTTTTGGTTGTGTTTCAGATGATGTTGTTCCCAACAGAAATGAACAGTAAATAATTTATCGTATCATACGAGTCACACAAGAATAGAATATGTTTCTGAACACTTGTATATTAATATGGATGCTAACATGATTAGGGATAATCATCAAAGAATCATGAATAATAAAGTGTGAGAAAGGTAGAGCCATGAATACCATACTCCTTATTGGTACTTAAACGTTTTATATCTCTGCTGTCCTAATAAACAGATAGGGGAGAGTAGCTGAGGGTTTGAACAAATGGAACATCTCTAATTCATAGACAGAGCTGTGGATGCAAGGACCGACCATGAGATCAAAATGATGGTTTTAAAACCGTTGAGTCAAATACAGTGTTTGTTTACAAGCTTATATTTGGGTTCTGGTGAGGTGCACATTTCAGTGCAATGACCCTTTGGCTTTAAAATCACACATTAGTTCAACAACTGCAGAGTTTCTGGCCGTGTTTTTAAGACAGTACTCACTGGTGTTAATCAGATCTTCAGTCTCCTCTTCATCTCTCCAAGCGTCTTCCTCCTCTTTTATTGAGATAGCCTCCTCTTCCACTCCAAAAGGTTCTTCCTCTTCTTTCAATGTGATACTGATAGCCTCCTCTTCCTCCTCTTTCATTCTGAAAGCTTCTTCCTCTCCTTTTACTGAAACATCCTCCCCCTCTTCTTTCACGACAATGTTCAGCCACAGACCCTCTTTCTCCGTCCAGCAGACCTCTTCTTTAGCAAGAGGAGAGTAGCTTGGAGAGCTCATGGTGGGCTAGCTAGCTAGCATTGACGATTAGCTTAGGTTAAGTATAATCAACACATTTGTAAATTGAACAAGTAAGTTACGTTTAAGTTAAATAGTAGATCGGTGTGTTAAAAACACCGAGATCAATTTACACAAAAAATGGTCTAAAGAGCTTTAATGCTTTCGGTTGTATGTTGGCTACAGGGCTAAAGAGGTGGTTGAATGAGTCAGTATTCGTGTTGGTGAAACAGCTTCCGGTGTCGTGTTGGTCCATTAGATATGACGTCACCATATGAAGGTCGCATATCGCAGTCAGCTGAATGAAATGGGTAACGCAGTTTAGAAAAATATTCACTACATTGTTTATTTATTTAAAGATGAGCAAATATGTTTTGTCTGACTTCTTACAGCCAAAACATTCGTATATGCAGATCTATAGCTACATGTGAATATGTACATTATGAATATATACTGGTAGAATAGTTTAATGCAGACCTGTAGCTACATATGAATATGTACGTTATTAATAGATACTGGTAGAATAGTTGCAGACCTGTAGCTACATATGAATATGTACGTTATGAATATATACTGGTAGAATAGTTCCGTGTAGCTCAGTTGGTAAAGCATGGCGCACGCAACGCCCAGGGTTGTTTGATATGAGTCTGCTTAATGAATAAAATGTTAATAAATGAATACCTAGTTAGGGATTTAACTCCAATCTCGACAATATAACGTCAATTGTCAGTGTTATGGCTGCTTTGCTTGATGTATTGTTGTCTCGACCTTCTTCCTCTTTGTGCTGTTGTCTGTGCCCAATAATGTTTGTACAATGCCTTGTGCTGCTGTCATGTTGTTGTCATGTGTTGCTGCCATGCCATGTGTGTCGTCTTAGGTCTCTCTTTATGTAGTGTACGTGTTGTAGGATTGTGTTGTCTCTCTTGTCGTGATGTGTTTGGTCCTATATATTTTTTCTATCTCCCGTCCTGCATTTTGCCTTTTGGTAGGCCGTCATTGGAAATAAGATTTTGTTCTTAACTGACTTGCCAGGTTAAATACAATTGTACTACTTAACATCAGCAATATTTTGTCATTCAGTCAAACACACAGGTAATTGTTTATTAATTTATTAAGAAAATCTGCGAAATGGATAGTTGAAAATAAAGAGACCGGGAGGGTCACAAAAGTGAAGTTTGGGAAAGATTTGCTGAAGTGATGAAGGAGCAAGATGATGACTATGTGAGGCACGATATGTGATGAATGTGAGGCACGATTACAACTTTGTTCCCATTAGAAACAACGCCAATGACACATCTGGGGTTAGTTATCAGTACGCTGCATTCATAACCAAGTGGGAACTTACCACATACGACTGGGAAAAAAAATCCACATGAACGGCCATTCAACTGGTATTTACTACTTCACAATTGGAAAATCCCGACCTCCCACTTGGTTACGAACACAGCATTATTGGTTGCCACACCTCAGTCCACCTCATTCACCTGAAAAGGGTTGGGGCTAGCTCTTTAAATGCCCCCACCTGCAGTCTTTGGGCGCGTTTCTCTGCTCAGACGTTGCTGACACCTTTGCACATGTTATGGCAATGGGCTCGTTCGAGCGGAAAAGTCACCGCCTTTTCAAATTGTGATGCATTATGGGGATAAAAAGTGTCCATCTTGCGCCTACATGAACTTTAAAAAACAACCATTTGATCAAAGATCATAAAGTCAATTGCAGACAGTCGACTGCACACAGTTCCTCCATCCCCAGCTGTAACTTACAGCCATTGGCTGAAATTGTGGAAGGTTCTATTGGGTCAACCAATCATCAGAGTGTTTCTGTTTGACCAAATACGAACAGGACCAAACACTTCAACAGGAACCAACTTTGCAAAACAATGGTTAGTTACTAATGAAGGTGATATTTGAGGATCTCTTTTTACTAATTGATTGTAAAATGTAGACATCTATTTATAGTTTCTGACTGTGTGAAAATGAAGACATGTTTATTTCAACATTGTTTCAACATACTATTTGAAATATACAGTGAATTCGGGAAGTATTCAGACCCCTTCCCCTTTTCCAACATTTTGTTACGTTACAGCCTTATTCTAAAATGGATTAAATAATTTTTTCTCCTCATCAATCTACAAACAATACCCCATAACGACACAATACCCCGTAACGACACAATACCCCGTAATGACACAATACCCCATAACGATACAATACCCCGTAACGGCACAATACCCCGTAATGACGACACAATACCCCATAACGATACAATACCCCGTAACGGCACAATACCCCGTAATGACACAATACCCCATAACGATACAATACCCCGTAACGGCACAATACCCCGTAATGACGACACAATACCCCATAATGACATAACACCCCATAATGACACAATACCCCATGACGACACAATACCCCATGATGACACAATACCCCATGATGACACAATACCCCATAATGACACAATACCCCATAATGACGCAATACCCCATAATAACACAATACCCCATAATGACACAATACCCCATAATGACGCAATACCCCATAATGACACAATACCCGACCACCCCAACCCCTCTTTTACGCTGCTGCTACTCTCTATTTATCATATATGCATAGTCCCTTTAACTATACATTGATGTACATACTACCTCAATTAGCCCGACTAACCAGTGCCTGTATGTAGCCTCTCTACTGTATGTAGCCTCTCTACTGTATGTAGCCTCTCTACTGTATATAACCTCTCTACTGTATGTAGCCTCTCTACTGTATAGAGCCTCTCTACTGTATATAGCCTCTCTACTGTATATAACCTCTCTACTGTATGTAGCCTCTCTACTGTATATAGCCTCTCTACTGTATGTAGCCTCTCTACTGTATAGAGCCTCTCTACTGTATATAGCCTCTCTACTGTATGTAGCCTCTCTACTGTATGTAGCCTCTCTACTGTATGTAGCCTCTCTACTGTATGTAGTCTCTCTACTGTATGTAGCCTCTCTACTGTATGTAGCCTCTCTACTGTATATAACCTCTCTACTGTATAGAGCCTCTCTACTGTATGTAGCCTCTCTACTGTATATAGTCTCTCTACTGTATGTAGCCTCTCTACTGTATGTAGCCTCTCTACTGTATATAGTCTCTCTACTGTATGTAGCCTCTCTACTGTATATAGTCTCTCTACTGTATGTAGCCTCTCTACTGTATGTAGCCTCTCTACTGTATATAACCTCTCTACTGTATAGAGCCTCTCTACTGTATATAACCTCTCTACTGTATGTAGCCTCTCTACTGTATAGAGCCTCTCTACTGTATAGAGCCTCTCTACTGTATATAACCTCTCTACTGTATGTAGCCTCTCTCCTGTATATAGCCTCTCTACTGTATAGAGCCTCTCTACTGTATATAACCTCTCTACTGTATGTAGCCTCTCTACTGTATGTAGCCTCTCTACTGTATATAGCCTCTCTACTGTATGTAGCCTCTCTACTGTATGTAGCCTCTCTACTGTATGTAGCCTCTCTACTGTATAGAGCCTCTCTACTGTATGTAGCCTCTCTACTGTATAGAGCCTCTCTACTGTATGTAGCCTCTCTACTGTATAGAGCCTCTCTACTGTATGTAGCCTCTCTACTGTATAGAGCCTCTCTACTGTATGTAGCCTCTCTACTGTATAGAGCCTCTCTACTGTATGTAGCCTCTCTACTGTATGTAGCCTCTCTACTGTATGTAGCCTCTCTACTGTATAGAGCCTCTCTACTGTATGTAGCCTCTCTACTGTATATAGCCTCTCTACTTTATGTAGCCTCTCTACTGTATGTAGCCTCTCTACTGTATGTAGCCACTCTACTGTATGTAACCTCTCTACTGTATGTAGCCTCTCTACTGTATGTAGCCTCTCTACTGTATGTAGCCTCTCTACTGTATATAACCTCTCTACTGTATGTAGCCTCTCTACTGTATATAACCTCTCTACTGTATGTAGCCTCTCTACTGTATGTAGCCTCTCTACTGTATGTAGCCTCTCTACTGTATATAACCTCTCTACTGTATGTAGCCTCTCTACTGTATGTAGCCTCTCTACTGTATAGAGCCTCTCTACTGTATATAACCTCTCTACTGTATGTAGCCTCTCTACTGTATGTAGCCTCTCTACTGTATGTAGCCTCTCTACTGTATGTAGCCTCTCTACTGTATGTAGCCTCTCTACTGTATAGAGCCTCTCTACTGTATGTAGCCCCTCTACTGTATGTAGCCTCTCTACTGTATAGAGCCTCTCTACTGTATATAGCCTCTCTAGTGTATATAGCCCCTCTACTGTATGTAGCCTCTCTACTGTATGTAGCCTCTCTACTGTATGTAGCCTCTCTACTGTATATAACCTCTCTACTGTATATAACCTCTCTACTGTATGTAGCCTCTCTACTGTATGTAGCCTCTCTACTGTATGTAGCCTCTCTACTGTATAGAGCATCTCTAATGTATATAACCTCTCTACTGTATGTAGCCTCTCTACTGTATAGAGCCTCTCTACTGTATATAACCTCTCTACTGTATGTAGCCTCTCTACTGTATGTAGCCTCTCTACTGTATGTAGCCTCTCTACTGTATAGAGCCTCTCTACTGTATATAACCTCTCTACTGTATGTAGCCTCTCTACTGTATGTAGCCTCTCTACTGTATGTAGCTGTATGTAGCCTCTCTACTGTATATAGCCTCTCTACTGTATGTAGCCTCTCTACTGTATGTAGCCTCTCTACTGTATGTAGCTGTATGTAGCCTCTCTACTGTATGTAGCCTCTCTACTGTATGTAGCCTCTCTACTGTATATAACCTCTCTACTGTATGTAGCCTCTCTACTGTATGTAGCCTCTCTACTGTATGTAGCTGTATGTAGCCTCTCTACTGTAATAGCCTCTCTACTATATATAACCTCTCTACTGTATGTAGCCTCTCTACTGTATGTAGCCACTCTACTGTATATAACCTCTCTACTGTATGTAGCCTCTCTACTGTATGTAGCCTCTCTACTGTATGTAGCCTCTCTACTGTATATAACCTCTCTACTGTATGTAGCCTCTCTACTGTATATAACCTCTCTACTGTATGTAGCCTCTCTACTGTATGTAGCCTCTCTACTGTATATAACCTCTCTACTGTATGTAGCCTCTCTACTGTATGTAGCCTCTCTACTGTATAGAGCCTCTCTACTGTATATAACCTCTCTACTGTATGTAGCCTCTCTACTTTATGTAGCCTCTCTACTGTATGTAGCCTCTCTACTGTATGTAGCCACTCTACTGTATATAACCTCTCTACTGTATGTAGCCTCTCTACTGTATGTAGCCTCTCTACTGTATGTAGCCTCTCTACTGTATATAACCTCTCTACTGTATGTAGCCTCTCTACTGTATATAACCTCTCTACTGTATGTAGCCTCTCTACTGTATAGAGCCTCTCTACTGTATATAACCTCTCTACTGTATGTAGCCTCTCTACTTTATGTAGCCTCTCTACTGTATGTAGCCTCTCTACTGTACGTAGCCACTCTACTGTATATAACCTCTCTACTGTATGTAGCCTCTCTACTGTATGTAGCCTCTATACTGTATGTAGCCTCTCTACTGTATATAACCTCTCTACTGTATGTAGCCTCTCTACTGTATATAACCTCTCTACTGTATGTAGCCTCTCTACTGTATGTAGCCTCTCTACTGTATATAACCTCTCTACTGTATGTAGCCTCTCTACTGTATGTAGCCTCTCTACTGTATGTAGCCTCTCTACTGTATATAACCTCTCTACTGTATGTAGCCTCTCTACTGTATGTAGCCTCTCTACTGTATATAACCTCTCTACTGTATATAACCTCTCTACTGTATGTAGCCTCTCTACTGTATGTAGCCTCTCTACTGTATGTAGCCTCTCTACTGTATAGAGCCTCTCTACTGTATATAACCTCTCTACTGTATGTAGCCTCTCTACTGTATAGAGCCTCTCTACTGTATATAACCTCTCTACTGTATGTAGCCTCTCTACTGTATGTAGCCTCTCTACTGTATGTAGCCTCTCTACTGTATATAACCTCTCTACTGTATGTAGCCTCTCTACTGTATGTAGCCTCTCTACTGTATGTAGCTGTATGTAGCCTCTCTACTGTATATAGCCTCTCTACTGTATGTAGCCTCTCTACTGTATGTAGCCTCTCTACTGTATGTAGCTGTATGTAGCCTCTCTACTGTATGTAGCCTCTCTACTGTATGTAGCCTCTCTACTGTATGTAGCCTCTCTACTGTATATAACCTCTCTACTGTATGTAGCCTCTCTACTGTATGTAGCCTCTCTACTGTATGTAGCTGTATGTAGCCTCTCTACTGTAATAGCCTCTCTACTGTATATAACCTCTCTACTGTATGTAGCCTCTCTACTGTATATAGCCTCTCTACTGTATATAGCCTCTCTACTGTATGTAGCCTCTCTACTGTATGTAGCCTCTCTACTGTATATAGCCTCTCTACTGTATATAGCCTCTCTACTATATGTAGCCTCTCTACTGTATGTAGCCTCTCTACTGTATATAGCCTCTCTACTGTATATAGCCTCTACTGTATATAGCCTCTACTGTATATAGCCTCTCTACTGTATATAGCCTCTCTACTGTATGTAGCCTCTCTACTGTATGTAGCCTCTCTACTGTATATAGCCTCTCTACTGTATATAGCCTCTCTACTGTATGTAGCCTCTCTACTGTATATAGCCTCTCTACTGTATGTAGCCTCTCTACTGTATGTAGCCTCTCTACTGTATATAGCCTCTCTACTGTATATAGCCCCTCTACTGTATATAGCCTCTCTACTGTATATAACCTCTCTACTGTATGTAGCCTCTCTACTGTATGTAGCCTCTCTACTGTATGTAGCCTCTCTACTGTATATAGCCTCTCTACTGTATATAGCCTCTACTGTATATAGCCTCTCTACTATATATAGCCTCTCTACTGTATGTAGCCTCTCTACTGTATGTAGCCTCTCTACTGTATAGAGCCTCGCTACTGTATGTAGCCTCTCTACTGTATATAGCCTCTCTACTGTATGTAGCCTCTACTGTATGTAGCCTCTCTTCTGTATGTAGCCTCTCTACTGTATAGAGCCTCTCTACTGTATATAACCTCTCTACTGTATGTAGCCTCTCTACTATATGTAGCCTCTCTACTGTATGTAGCCTCTCTACTGTATATAGCCTCTACTGTATATAGCCTCTCTACTATATATAGCCTCTCTACTGTATGTAGCCTCTACTGTATGTAGCCTCTCTACTGTATGTAGCCTCTCTACTGTATGTAGCCTCTCTACTGTATATAACCTCTCTACTGTATGTAGCCTCTCTACTGTATGTAGCCTCTCTACTGTATATAGCCTCTCTACTGTATATAACCTCTCTACTGTATATAGCCTCTCTACTGTATGTAGCCTCTCTACTGTATGTAGCCTCTCTACTGTATGTAGCCTCTCTACTGTATATAACCTCTACTGTATGTAGCCTCTCTACTGTATAGAGCCTCTCTACTGTATGTAGCCTCTCTACTGTATGTAGCCTCTGTACTGTATATAACCTCTCTACTGTATATAACCTCTCTACTGTATATAACCTCTCTACTGTATATAGCCTCTCTACTGTATGTAGCCTCTCTACTGTATATAGCCTCTCTACTGTATAGAGCCTCTCTACTGTATGTAGCCTCTCTACTGTATATAGCCTCTCTACTGTATGTAGCCTCTCTACTGTATATAGCCTCTCTACTGTATATAGCCTCTCTACTGTATGTAGCCTCTCTACTGTATATAGCCTCTCTACTGTATGTAGCCTCTCTACTGTATGTAGCCTCTCTACTGTATATAGCCTCTCTACTGTATGTAGCCTGTCTACTGTATGTAGCCTCTCTACTGTATATAGCCTCTCTACTGTATGTATCCTCTCTACTGTATGTAGCCTCTCTACTGTATGTAGCCTCTCTACTGTATATAGCCTCTCTACTGTATATAACCTCTCTACTGTATAGAACCTCTCTACTGTATATAACCTCTCTACTGTATAGAACCTCTCTACTGTATATAACCTCTCTACTGTATATAACCTCTCTACTGTATAGAACCTCTCTACTGTATATAACCTCTCTACTGTATATAACCTCTCTACTGTATATAACCTCTCTACTGTATATAACCTCTCTACTGTATAGAACCTCTCTACTGTATATAACCTTGCTACTGTATATAGCCTCTCTACTGTATATAACCTCTCTACTGTATGTAGCCTCTCTACTGTATGTAGCCTCTCTACTGTATATAGCCTCTCTACTGTATATAGCCTCTCTACTGTATGTAGCCTCTCTACTGTATGTAGCCTCTCTACTGTATATAACCTCTCTACTGTATGTAGCCTCTCTACTGTATATAGCCTCTCTACTGTATATAGCCTCTCTACTGTATGTAGCCTCTCTACTGTATATAACCTCTCTACTGTATATAACCTCTCTACTGTATGTAGCCTCTCTACTGTATGTAGCCTCTCTACTGTATGTAGCCTCTCTACTGTATGTAGCCTCTCTACTGTATGTAGCCTCTCTACTGTATAGAGCCTCTCTACTGTATGTAGCCCCTCTACTGTATGTAGCCTCTCTACTGTATAGAGCCTCTCTACTGTATATAGCCTCTCTAGTGTATATAGCCCCTCTACTGTATGTAGCCTCTCTACTGTATGTAGCCTCTCTACTGTATGTAGCCTCTCTACTGTATGTAGCCTCTCTACTGTATATAACCTCTCTACTGTATATAACCTCTCTACTGTATGTAGCCTCTCTACTGTATGTAGCCTCTCTACTGTATGTAGCCTCTCTACTGTATAGAGCCTCTCTACTGTATATAACCTCTCTACTGTATGTAGCCTCTCTACTGTATAGAGCCTCTCTACTGTATATAACCTCTCTACTGTATGCAGCCTCTCTACTGTATGTAGCCTCTCTACTGTATGTAGCCTCTCTACTGTATAGAGCCTCTCTACTGTATATAACCTCTCTACTGTATGTAGCCTCTCTACTGTATGTAGCTGTATGTAGCCTCTCTACTGTATATAGCCTCTCTACTGTATGTAGCCTCTCTACTGTATGTAGCTGTATGTAGACTCTCTACTGTATGTAGCCTCTCTACTGTATGTAGCCTCTCTACTGTATGTAGCCTCTCTACTGTATATAACCTCTCTACTGTATGTAGCCTCTCTACTGTATGTAGCCTCTCTACTGTATGTAGCTGTATGTAGCCTCTCTACTGTAATAGCCTCTCTACTGTATATAACCTCTCTACTGTATGTAGCCTCTCTACTGTATATAGCCTCTCTACTGTATATAGCCTCTCTACTGTATGTAGCCTCTCTACTGTATGTAGCCTCTCTACTGTATATATCCTCTCTACTGTATATAGCCTCTCTACTATATGTAGCCTCTCTACTGTATGTAGCCTCTCTACTGTATATAGCCTCTCTACTGTATATAGCCTCTACTGTATATAGCCTCTCTACTGTATATAGCCTCTCTACTGTATATAGCCTCTCTACTGTATGTAGCCTCTCTACTGTATGTAGCCTCTCTACTGTATATAGCCTCTCTACTGTATATAGCCTCTCTACTGTATGTAGCCTCTCTACTGTATATAGCCTCTCTACTGTATGTAGCCTCTCTACTGTATGTAGCCTCTCTACTGTATATAGCCTCTCTACTGTATATAGCCCCTCTACTGTATATAACCTCTCTACTGTATATAACCTCTCTACTGTATGTAGCCTCTCTACTGTATATAACCTCTCTACTGTATATAGCCTCTCTACTGTATGTAGCCTCTCTACTGTATATAGCCTCTCTACTGTATATAGCCTCTCTACTGTATGTAGCCTCTCTACTGTATGTAGCCTCTCTACTGTATATAACCTCTCTACTGTATGTAGCCTCTCTACTGTATATAGCCTCTCTACTGTATATAGCCTCTCTACTGTATGTAGCCTCTCTACTGTATATAACCTCTCTACTGTATATAACCTCTCTACTGTATGTAGCCTCTCTACTGTATATAGCCTCTCTACTGTATATAACCTCTCTACTGTATGTAGCCTCTCTACTGTATATAGCCTCTCTACTGTATATAGCCTCTCTACTGTATGTAGCCTCTCTACTGTATATAACCTCTCTACTGTATATAACCTCTCTACTGTATGTAGCCTCTCTACTGTATGTAGCCTCTCTACTGTATGTAGCCTCTCTACTGTATATAGCCTCTCTACTGTATATAACCTCTCTACTGTATGTAGCCTCTCTACTGTATATAGCCTCTCTACTGTATGTAGCCTCTCTACTGTATGTAGCCGCTCTACTGTATATAACCTCTCTACTGTATATAACCTCTCTACTGTATATAGCCTCTCTACTGTATATAACCTCTCTACTGTATATAACCTCTCTACTGTATGTAGCCTCTCTACTGTATATAGCCTCACTACTGTATATAACCTCTCTACTGTATGTAGCCTCTCTACTGTATATAACCTCTCTACTGTATATAACCTCTCTACTGTATATAACCTCTCTACTGTATGTAGCCTCTCTACTGTATGTAGCCTGTCTACTGTATGTAGCCCCTCTACTGTATATAACCTCTCTACTGTATGTAGCCTCTCTACTGTATGTAGCCCCTCTACTGTATGTAGCCCCTCTACTGTATATAGCCTCTCTACTGTATATAACCTCTCTACTGTATATAACCTCTCTACTGTATGTAGCCTCTCTACTGTATGTAGCCTCTCTACTGTATATAACCTCTCTACTGTATGTAGCCTCTCTACTGTATGTAGCCTCTCTACTGTATATAGCCTCTCTACTGTATGTAGCCTCTCTACTGTATGTAGCCTCTCTACTGTATGTAGCATCTCTACTGTATATAGCCTCTCTACTGTATGTAGCCTCTCTACTGTATGTAGCCTCTCTACTGTATGTAGCTTCTCTACTGTATGTAGCCTCTCTACTGTATGTAGCCTCTCTACTGTATATAGCCTCTCTACTGTATGTAGCCTCTCTACTGTATATAGCCTCTCTACTGTATTTAGCCTCTCTACTGTATATAGACTCTCTACTGTATATAACCTCTCTACTGTATATAACCTCTCTACTGTATATAACCTCTCTACTGTATATAGCCTCTCTACTGTATGTAGCCTCTCTACTGTATATAGCCTCTCTACTGTATAGAGCCTCTACTGTATATAACCTCTCTACTGTATATAACCTCTCTACTGTATGTAGCCTCTCTACTGTATATAGCCTCTCTACTGTATAAAGCCTCTCTACTGTATATAGCCTCTCTACTGTATATAACCTCTCTACTGTATATAGCCTCTCTACTGTATGTAGCCTCTCTACTGTATATAACCTCTCTACTGTATATAACCTCTCTACTGTATATAGCCTCTCTACTGTATATAACCTCTCTACTGTATGTAGCCTGTCTACTGTATATAGCCTCTCTACTGTATATAACCTCTCTACTGTATATAGCCTCTCTACTGTATATAACCTCTCTACTGTATATAACCTCTCTACTGTATATAACCTCTCTACTGTATATAACCTCTCTACTGTATATAACCTCTCTACTGTATGTAGCCTGTCTACTGTATATAACCTCTCTACTGTATGTAGCCTCTCTACTGTATATAGCCTCTCTACTGTATGTAGCCTCTCTACTGTATATAACCTCTCTACTGTATGTAGCCTCTCTACTGTATATAGCCTCTCTACTGTATGTAGCCTCTCTACTGTATGTAGCCTCTCTACTGTATATAGCCTCTCTACTGTATGTAGCCTCTCCTGTATAGAGCCTCTCTACTGTATATAACCTCTCTACTGTATATAGCCTCTCTACTGTATATAACCTCTCTACTGTATATAGCCTCTACTGTATATAACCTCTACTGTATATAGCCTCTCTACTGTATATAGCCTCTCTACTGTATATAGCCTCTCTACTGTATAGAGCCTCTCTACTGTATAGAGCCTCTCTACTGTATATAACCTCTCTACTGTATATAGCCTCTCTACTGTATATAGCCTCTCTACTGTATATAACCTCTCTACTGTATGTAGCCTGTCTTTTTACTGTTGTATTTATTTCTGTACTTATCTATTGTTCACCTAATACCTATTTTTTACTTAAAAATCACACTGTTGGTTAGAGCCTGTAAGTAATAATTTCACTGTAAGGTCTACTACACCTGTTGTCTTAACTCCCGTGACAAATAAACTTTGATTTGTTCTGGATCATACAAGACAAGGCTCCTGTTTCTATGAGCTGTTCTGGAAGGCTACTTACTTATATAATAATTTACATTTTGCAAATAATATAATAAACAACATCATAGGGTTGACATTTTGCATCCAATCAATCGAAGCTAATAAGATTTTTTTTTATTTTTATTTTTTACATATTTTAAAATATTTGATTTGATTTTAGACATGATCAGGTCTCCAGATGAAAAAACTCAAACAAAAGTAAAGCTCTTTTTTTTAAAATGATTTCATATAAATAATACGATTTAATGTCGCATGAACAAAAACCCAAATTCTCAATCAAAAACACAAGTCAGAACACAGACTCTCTATTCTCTCATGTGATTTCAGGTCCTCTGCCCGGGAAAATGTCTTTCCGCAATTAGAGCAGTGGTATGTCTTCTCCTCCTGTGTATGTATCCTCTGATGTGATTTCAGGTTCCCCAACTGAGTAAAACTCTTTCCACAGTGGGAGCATTGGTAGGGCTTTTCTCCTGTGTGTGTCCTCTCATGCTTTGTCAGGCCTTCTAACCACCTAAAACTCTTTCCACAGTGGGAACATTGGTAGGGCTTTTCTCCTGTGTGTATTCTCTCATGTGACTTCAGGCTCCCTAACCAGGTAAAAGTCAATCCACAATGGGAGCAGTGGTAAGGCTTCTCTCCAGAGTGTATTCTCTTGTGTATTTTCAGGCTACCTAACTGACTAAAACTATTTCCACACTGGGAGCATTGGAAAGGCTTTTCTCCTGTGTGTGTCCTCTCATGCTCTTTTAGGTTTCGTAACTTAGTAAAACTCTTTCCGCAGTGCGAGCAGTGATGTCGTTTGGCTGGTTTGGGCGTCTCTGGGTCTGGTTCCCCTGAAGGACTCTTCCCGCTGTCAGAGGGAGAGTCTGGTCTCTCTCCTGCCAAAGATAAACAGATTATTTAGTTAAACAGAGGCCTGAATGAAACCTCCACATGATAAAACTGTCTTCTTATGAGGTTTAATCTAGACAACAACCCTCAATAACCTGAGGTCAGTTTTCACAACATTACATCATTAAAAGTAAACTTGGTGAGATTTTAAAAACAAATTATGTAGAGCTCCAAATCCAATCTTGTTCTCATGGGTGTCATGTTTTGGTCGAAAAATGTTCTAAAATGGTCATAAAATGTACATTTCGACTTCCAAATCGAACCACAAAGACGTTTGGAGGTCCACACATCAGAGAATGTTGGACTTGAATGGGAATATCTGTTGTTTTAAATTATACTGTCAATCCTCCATAAGAAACCTGTTGAAATCATAAAAATAAACAGAATAGAGACCATTTAAGTTGACATTCAACGGTTGGAAAAATGGTCCAATTCACACACTTATCAAGAGAACATCCCTGGTCATCCTTACTGCATCTGATCTGACAAATGCATTGTTTGTAAATGATGTCTGAGTGTTGGTGTTTGCCCCTGGCTATCTGTAAAATAATTTTTAAAAAGAAAATGGTGCCGTCTGGTCTGCTTAATATAAGGAATGTGAAATTATTTATACTTTTACTTTTTATACTTAAAAGTATATTTTAGGAATTACATTTATAATTTGACATTTAAGTATATTTAAAACCAAATACTTTTAGACTTTTACTCAAGTAGTATTTTACTCTGTGACTTTTACTTGAGTCATTTTCCATGAAGGAACCTTTACTTTTACTCCAGTTTGACAGTTGGGTACTTTTTTCACCACTGGGCTGAAAGGTCCATTCTATGAATTCTGTGGTCTGAAAGGTCCATTCTATGACTTCTATGGGCTGAAAGGTCCATTCTATGAATTCTATGGTCTGAAAGGTCCATTATATGAATTCTATGGTCTGAAAGGTCCATTCTATGAATTCTATGGTCTGAAAGGTCCATTCTATGAATTCTATGGTCTGAAAGGTCCATTCTATGAATTCTATGAACTGAAAGGTCCATTCTATGAATTCTATGAACTGAAAGGTCCATTCTATGAACTGAAAGGTCCATTCTATGAATTCTATGGTCTGAAAGGTCCATTCTATGAATTCTATGGTCTGAAAGGTCGATTCTATGAACTGAAAGGTCCATTCTATGAATTCTATGTGTATAATTGAAATGACTCCCTGTATTCAACTGACCTCTCAGAGGGTCTAAACTACACGTTTTAGATAATTGACATTAAAAAGGTTAAAAATGTATTTTTTTTTTTTTTTTGGGGGGGGGGGTTATAAATCAGCTTAACAACCCTTTTTGTAAGCTTTTAAATGATATCAAACTCAACCGTTTGTCTATTCCAGTGATTCAAACATGGGATGTCTCATGGTGTGGTGGGGAATACAAAACAGGTCAACTTTGAATTTTTTTTATTATTTATTTTAAATTATACTGTCAATCCTCCATAAGAAACCTGTTGAAATCATAAAAATAAACAGAATAGAGACCATTTAAGTTGACATTCAACGGTTGGAAAAATGGTCCAATTCACACACTTATCAAGAGAACATCCCTGGTCATCCTTACTGCATCTGATCTGACAAATGCATTGTTTGTAAATGATGTCTGAGTGTTGGTGTTTGCCCCTGGCTATCTGTAAAATAATTTTTAAAAAGAAAATGGTGCCGTCTGGTCTGCTTAATATAAGGAATGTGAAATTATTTATACTTTTACTTTTTATACTTAAAAGTATATTTTAGGAATTACATTTATAATTTGACATTTCAGTATATTTAAAACCAAATACTTTTAGACTTTTACTCAAGTAGTATTTTACTCTGTGACTTTTACTTGAGTCATTTTCCATGAAGGAACCTTTACTTTTACTCCAGTTTGACAGTTGGGTACTTTTTTCACCACTGGGCTGAAAGGTCCATTCTATGAATTCTGTGGTCTGAAAGGTCCATTCTATGACTTATATGGGCTGAAAGGTCCATTCTATGGTCTGAAAGGTCCATTCTATGAATTATATGGTCTGAAAGGTCCATTCTATGAATTCTATGGTCTGTAAGGTCCATTCTATGAATTCTATGGTCTGAAAGGTCCATTCTATGACTTCTATGGGCTGAAAGGTCCATTCTATGAATTCTATGGTCTGAAAGGTCCATTCTATGAATTCTATGGTCTGAAAGGTCCATTCTATGAATTCTATGGTCTGAAAGGTCCATTCTATGAATTCTATGGTCTGAAAGGTCCATTCTATGAATTCTATGAACTGAAAGGTCCATTCTATGAATTCTATGAACTGAAAGGTCCATTCTATGAACTGAAAGGTCCATTCTAGGAATTCTATGGTCTGAAAGGTCCATTCTATGAATTCTATGGTCTGAAAGGTCGATTCTATGAACTGAAAGGTCCATTCTATGAATTCTATGTGTATAATTGAAATGACTCCCTGTATTCAACTGACCTCTCAGAGGGTCTAAACTACACGTTTTAGATAATTGACATTAAAAAGGTTAAAAATGTATTTTTTTTTTTTTTTTTTTTGGGGGGGGGGGGGGGGGGGGGGGGGGGTTATAAATCAGCTTAACAACCCTTTTTGTAAGCTTTTAAATGATATCAAACTCAACCGTTTGTCTATTCCAGTGATTCAAACATGGGATGTCTCATGGTGTGGTGGGGAATACAAAACAGGTCAACTTTGAATTTTTTTTATTATTTATTTTAAATTATACTGTCAATCCTCCATAAGAAACCTGTTGAAATCATAAAAATAAACAGAATAGAGACCATTTAAGTTGACATTCAACGGTTGGAAAAATGGTCCAATTCACACACTTATCAAGAGAACATCCCTGGTCATCCTTACTGCATCTGATCTGACAAATGCATTGTTTGTAAATTACGTCTGAGTGTTGGTGTGTGCCCCTGGGTATCTGTAAAATAATTTTTAAAAAGAAAATGGTGCCGTCTGGTCTGCTTAATATAAGGAATGTGAAATTATTTATACTTTTACTTTTTATACTTAAAAGTATATTTTAGGAATTACATTTATAATTTGACATTTAAGTATATTTAAAACCAAATACTTTTACTCAAGTAGTATTTTACTCTGTGACTTTTACTTGAGTCATTTTCTATGAAGGAATCATTCTATGAATTCTATGGTCTGAAAGGTCCATTCTATGGTCTGAAAGGTCCATTCTATGGTCTGAAAGGTCCATTCTATGGTCTGAAAGGTCCATTCTATGGTCTGAAAGGTCCATTCTATGAACTGAAAGGTCCATTCTATGGTCTGAAAGGTCCATTCTATGGTCTGAAAGGTCCATTCTATGGTCTGAAAGGTCCATTCTATGAACTGAAAGGTCCATTCTATGGTCTGAAAGGTCCATTCTATGGTCTGAAAGGTCCATTCTATGGTCTGAAAGGTCCATTCTATGGTCTGAAAGGTCCATTCTATGAACTGAAAGGTCCATTCTATGGTCTGAAAGGTCCATTCTATGGTCTGAAAGGTCCATTCTATGGTCTGAAAGGTCCATTCTATGAACTGAAAGGTCCATTCTATGGTCTGAAAGGTCCATTCTATGGTCTGAAAGGTCCATTCTATGAACTGAAAGGTCCATTCTATGGTCTGAAAGGTCCATTCTATGGTCTGAAAGGTCCATTCTATGAACTGAAAGGTCCATTCTATGGTCTGAAAGGTCCATTCTATGGTCTGAAAGGTCCATTCTATGGTCTGAAAGGTCCATTCTATGAACTGAAAGGTCCATTCTATGGTCTGAAAGGTCCATTCTATGGTCTGAAAGGTCCATTCTATGAACTGAAAGGTCCATTCTATGGTCTGAAAGGTCCATTCTATGGTCTGAAAGGTCCATTCTATGGTCTGAAAGGTCCATTCTATGGTCTGAAAGGTCCATTCTATGAATTCTATGGTCTGAAAGGTCCATTCTATGAATTCTATGGTCTGAAAGGTCCATTCCATGAATTCTATGGTCTGAAAGGTCCATTCCATGAATTCTATGGTCTGAAAGGTCCATTCTATGAATTCTATGGTCTGAAAGGTCCATTCCATGAATTCTATGGTCTGAAAGGTCCATTCTATGAATTCTATGGTCTGAAAGGTCCATTCCATGAATTCTATGGTCTGAAAGGTCCATTCTATGAATTCTATGGTCTGAAAGGTCCATTCTATGGTCTGAAAGGTCCATTCTATGAATTCTATGGTCTGAAAGGTCCATTCTATGAATTCTATGGTCTGAAAGGTCCATTCTATGAATTCTATGGTCTGAAAGGTCGATTCTATGAACTGAAAGGTCAATTCTATGAATTCTATGGTCTGAAATGTCCATTCTATGAATTCTATGGTCTGAAATGTCCATTCTATGAATTCTATGGTCTGAAATGTCCATTCTATGAATTCTATGGTCTGAAAGGTCCATTCTATGGTCTGAAAGGTCCATTCTATGGTCTGAAAGGTCCATTCTATGGTCTGAAAGGTCCATTCTATGAATTATATGGTCTGAAAGGTCCATTCTATGAATTCTATGGTCTGAAAGGTCGATTCTATGAACTGAAAGGTCCATTCTATGAATTCTATGGTCTGAAAGGTCGATTCTATGAATTCTATGGTCTGAAAGGTCCATTCTATGAATTATATGGTCTGAAAGGTCCATTCTATGGTCTGAAAGGTCCATTCTATGAATTCTATGTGTATAATTGAAATGACTCCCTGTATTCAACTGACCTCTCAGAGGGTCTAAACTACACGTTTTAGATAATTGACGTTAAAAATGTAATAATTGTTTATTTATTTATTTTTTTTTTTTTTTTGGGGGGGTTATAAAACAGCTTAACAACCCTTTTTGTAAGCTTTTAAATGATATCAAACTCAACCGTTTGTCTATTCCAGTGATTCAAACATGGGATGTCTCATGGTGTGGTGGGGAATACAAAACAGGTCAACTTTGAACATTTTTTATTATTTATTTAACTAGACAAGTCAGTTAAGAACAAATTCTTATTTTTAATGAAGGCCTAGGAACAGTGGGTTAACTGCCTTGTTCAGGGGCTGAACGACAGATTTTCACCTTGTCAGCTCGGGGATTCGATCTTGCAATCTTTTGGTTACTAGTCCAAGGCTCTAACCACTAGGCTACCTGCCGCCCCTACACTCTAACCACTAGGCTACCTGCCGCCTCTACACTCTAACCACTAGGCTACCTGCCGCCCCTACACTCTAACCACTAGGCTACCTGCCTCCTCTACACTCTAACCACTAGGCTACCTGCCGCCCCTACACTCTAACCACTAGACTACCTGCCGCCTCTACATCTCCTGAATGTTTTGCCATTCAGGTCCAAAAAGTCACATTCTGACCACTTCACTATGGACACTATATGGACACTATGGACACTATGGATACTATGGATACTATGGACTCTATGGACTCTATGGACTCTATGGATACTATGGATACTATGGATACTATGGACACTACGGACTCTACGGACTCTACGGACTCTATGGATACTATGGACTCTATGGACTCTATGGACTCTATGGATACTATGGACACTATGGACTCTATGGACACTATGGACACTATGGACACTATGGACACTACGGACAGTATGGATACTATGGACACTATGGACACTACGGACACTATGGATACTATGGATACTATGGACACTATGGATACTATGGACACTACGGACACTATGGATACTATGGACACTATGGACACTCTATGGATACTATGGACACTATGGACACTATGGACACTATGGATACTATGGACACTACGGACACTACGGACACTATGGATACTATGGATACTATATGGACACTATGGATACTATATGGACACTATGGACACCTTGGACACTATATGGACACTACGGACACTATGGATACTATGGACACCTTGGACACTATGGACACTACGGACTATGGATACTACGGACACTATGGACACTATGGATACTACGGACACTCTATGGATACTATGGACACTACGGACACTACGGACACTCTATGGACACTATGGACACTACGGACACTATGGACACTATGGACACCTTGGACACTACGGACACTACGGACACTATGGATACTATGGACACTACGGACACTATGGATACTATGGATACTACGGACACTACGGACACTCTATGGACACTATGGATACTACGGACACTCTATGGACACCTTGGACACTACGGACACTATGGATACTACGGACACTATGGACACTATGGACACTCTATGGACACTATGGACACTACGGACACTCTATGGACACTACGGACACTCTATGGACACTCTATGGATACTATGGACACCTTGGACACTCTATGGATACTATGGACTCTATGGACAATATGGATACTATGGACACTATGGATACTATGGACACTATGGATACTACGGACACTATGGACACTCTATGGACACTATGGATACTATGGACACTATGGATACTATGGACACTATGGATACTATGGACACTATGGACACTACGGACACTACGGACACTCTACCTTATCTCAGTTCACTGGTTACGATGGCAACACCCATCCGTAGCACGCGCTCCAGCAGGTGTATCTCACTGATCATCCCTAAAGCCAACACCTCATTTGGCCGCCTTTCGTTCCAGTTCTCTGCTGCCTGTGACTGGAACGAATTGCAAAAATCGCTGAAGTTGGAGACTTTTATCTCCCTCACCAACTTCAAACATCTGCTATCTGAGCAGCTAACCGATCGCTGCAGCTGTACATAGTCTATTGGTAAATAGCCCACCCATTTTCACCTACCTCATCCCCATACTGTTTTTATTTATTTATTTTTCTGCTCTTTTGCACACCAATATCTCTACCTGTACATAACCATCTGATCATTTATCACTCCAGTGTTAATCTGCATAATTGTAATTATTTGCCTACCTTCTCATGCCTTTTGCACACAATGTATATATAGACTCCCCTTTTTTCTACTGTGTTATTGACTTGTTAATTGTTTACTCCATGTGTAACTTTGTGTTGTCTGTTCACACTGCTATGCCTTATCTTGGCCAGGTCGCAGTTGCAAATTAGAACTTGTTCTCAACTAGCCTACCTGGTTAAATAAAGGTGAAATAAATAAAAATAAAAATGATTGAATTGAAATGGATTTATCCTCTATATCTACAACAGGGCTACGCTACATCCTCTATATCTACAACAGGGCTACGCTACATCCTCTATATCTACAACAGGGCTGCGCTACATCCTCTATATCTACAACAGGGCTACGCTACATCCTCCATATCTACAACAGGGCTACGCTACATCCTCCATATCTACAACAGGGCTACGCTACATCCTCTATATCTACAACAGGGCTACGCTACATCCTCTATATCTACAACAGGGCTACGCTACATCCTCCATATCTACAACAGGGCTACGCTACATCCTCTATATCTACAACAGGGCTACGCTACATCCTCCATATCTACAACAGGGCTACGCTACAACCATCCTCTATATCTACAACAGGGCTACGCTACATCCTCTATATCTACAACAGGGCTACGCTACATCCTCTATATCTACAACAGGGCTACGCTACATCCTCTATATCTACAACAGGGCTACGCTACATCCTCTATATCTACAACAGGGCTACGCTACATCCTCTATATCTACACACATCGTACAGTGTAGTTTTTTCAATTCCTACATTAAACAACATATTCAAGCATAAACAGTCAGTCGAACGTCGCTTTAAAACCACGCATCAGTTCAACAATAGTTTGTGCTGCCGTTTTTAAGACAGTACTTACGGGTCTTAATCAGATCTCCTGTCTCCTCCTCTTTCAATGTGACAGTCATCTCATCCTCCTCCTCCTCTTTCACCCAAAAAACTGCATCCTCCTCTCTCTCTTCCTCCTCTTCTTTTACTGTAACATCCTCCTCCTCTTTCACTCTGAACGCGTCTTCCTCTTCTTTCACTGAAACGCCTTTCTCTTCTTCTTTCACAGTAACAGCCTCATCCTCTACTTGTTTTTCTATTGTAACATCCTCCTCTTCCTCCTCCTCTTTCACCAGCGCTTCTTTCTCCGTCCAGCAGACCTCCTCTTCTTTATCAGGAGGAGAGTAGCTTAGTGAACTCATGGTCGGGAATGTTAGCTAACTAGCTAGCGTTCGTTAGCCTATTGATAAGCTCATTTATCAAGCCAGCTACCTAACAACGTATATATGAAATTAAATGGGGAAACTAGCTAGCAATAAGACATACGTATTTTTAAAACACAGGTGCAACTAAACAACGACTATTTTGTCTTGAAAGCTACCGAGGTGTCTGACCAGCTGTTGTTGTTGTTGAAGAAACGTCCCGTCCACTAGATTATACGTCACACTGGCAGCGTCGCCTGAAAGACGCTCATCGCCATCTGCTGATTGGAGTGGGTAACGCAGTTGAGATCGATGTTTATTTTATTCCCAGACAAAAAAAAAGCTCCTATTTTTCATTTCTTTCATCACATAATAGCAAAATAATGGGCGGCAAGTAGCCTAACGGTTAGAGTGGTTTGAATACCAGAGTGGAACAGGAAAACATCTGAAAGATTTGTTGATGTGTCCTTAAGCAAGGAACTAATTTGCTCCAGGGATGCCGTACTACTGTGGCCGACCCTGTAAAACAACACATTTCACTGCACCTGTGTGGTGTTTTTTGTTGTGGTATCTTACTAGCAGATGTCCAAAGGAAAGCGTGTGGTGATTCATTAGTGCAGATTTGTAATGAGTATGAATGTAGAAGCATATCACCAGACTGCATTCAAAGAGGAGCTGCACACAAGTTACACTAATCTAATTGCAAATGGTGAGGGGGACCCCAGAATTATCATGGTGAGGGGGGACCCCAGAAAAATAATGGTGAGGGGGGACCCCAGAATAATAATGGTGAGGGGGGACCCCAGAATAATAATGGTGAGGGGGACCCCAAAATAATAATGGTGAGGAGGGACCCCAGAATAATAATGGTGAGGAGGGACCCCAGAATAATAATGGTGAGGGGGGACCCCAGAATAATAATGGTGAGGGGGACCCCAGAATAATAATGGTGAGGGGGACCCCAGAATAATAATGGTGAGGGGGACCCCAGAATAATAATGGTGAGGGGGACCCCAGAATAATAATGGTGAGGGGGGACCCCAGAATAATAATGGTGAGGAGGGACCCCAGAATAATAATGATGAGGGGGGACCCCAGAATAATAATGGTGAGGAGGGACCCCAGAATAATAATGGTGAGGAGGGACCCCAGAATAATAATGGTGAGGAGGGACCCCAGAATAATAATGGTGAGGGGGGACCCCAGAATAATAATGGTGAGGGGGACCCCAGAATAATAATGGTGAGGGGGGACCCCAGAATTATCATGGTGAGGGGGACCCCAGAATAATAATGGTGAGGGGGACCCCAGAATAATAATGGTGAGGGGGACCCCAGAATAATAATGGTGAGGGGGACCCCAGAATAATAATGGTGAGGGGGGACCCCAGAATAATAATGGTGAGGGGGACCCCAGAATAATAATGGTGAGGGGGGACCCCAGAATAATAATGGTGAGGGGGGACCCCAGAATAATAATGGTGAGGGGGACCCCAGAATAATAATGGTGAGGGGGACCCCAGAATAATAATGGTGAGGGGGGACCCCAGAATAATAATGGTGAGGAGGGACCCCAGAATAATAATGGTGAGGAGGGACCCCAGAATAATAATTTCTGTTGTAAAGAAATTAGTTCAACCACCAGAAAAACTCCTCCTTTACCCACTCCATTGAATAAAGTACAATATTTCATGCATTTTTCAAATCCCCAAATCCGAAATAAAGAGCATTTATTTCAGTGTCCAATCTACCCCCTGATTCGGGCCTGTCTCTCTGCTTCACACTGAGCCTCCCAGCTGCAGTTTCACTGTCCAATCTACCCCTAGACTCAGACCTGTCTCTCTGCTTCACACTGAGCCTCCCAGCTGCAGTTTCACTGTCCAATCTACCCCTAGACTCAGACCTGTCTCTCTGCTTCTCACTGAGCCTCCCAGCTGCAGTTTCACTGTACAATCTACCCCTAGACTCAGACCTGTCTCTCTGCTTCTCACTGAGCCTCCCAGCTGCAGTTTCACTGTACAATCTACCCCTAGACTCAGACCTGTCTCTCTGCTTCACACTGAGTCTCCCAGCTGCAGTTTCACTGTACAATCTACCCCTTGATTCAGACCTGTCTCTCTGCTTCACACTGAGCCTCCCAGCTGCAGTTTCACTGTACAATCTACCCCTAGACTCAGACCTGTCTCTCTGCTTCACACCGAGCCTCCCAGCTCCAGTTTCACTGTACAATCTACCCCTAGACTCAGACCTGTCTCTCTGCTTCACACTGAGCCTCCCAGCTGCAGTTTCACCACATTCTCATTGACAACCCCAACATCTGTCTCTGAAATGGTCCATAATATGAGGTCAACTACCTGCCCGTTGGAACCTATTTCCACAGGACTCATAAAATCCAGCCTCACTCTTATCAGTCCAACTATAACCACAACTGGAGTTGTGCATAAATTATGTAACCATTGAACAAGTTGAAGAAGCTGAGCAGCCTGTAGGCTGTGGTCTGTAGCCTGTAGTCTGTAGCCTGTAGCCTGTAGCCTGTAGTCTGTAGCCTGTAGCCTGTAGTCTGTAGCCTGTAGCCTGTAGCCGTTAGCCTGCGGGCACCTTTCATGAATAGTGATTCTAGAGGATGTGACGCAGCAGTAATCTGGTCATGACCCTTAGAGACGGCTGTCATATACACTTTCAATGTAGATAAGGACTTCCCTGCTGCCATCAGCTCCTGGAGGACTTCCCTGCTGCCATCAGCTCCTGGAGGACTTCCCTGCTGCCATCAGCTCCTGGAGGACTTCCCTGCTGCCATCAGCTCCTGGAGGACTTCCCTGCTGCCATCAGCTCCTGGAGGACTTCCCTGCTGCCATCAGTTCCTGGAGGACTTCCCTGCTGCCATCAGCTCCTGGAGGACTTCCCTGCTGCCATCAGTTCCTGGAGGACTTCCCTGCTGCCATCAGCTCCTGGAGGACTTCCCTGCTGCCATCAGCTCCTGGAGGACTTCCCTGCTACCATGGGAGGTTGTTCGCTGTACAAGGTCTGAAAACAAGTGATGCTGTGGCAAACGTGGAGCAACAAGTAGAACTGACTCTCTCTCTCTCTCTTCCTCAAGTGGATCAACGGAATTGGTGCAAACGCCTACAGCGGCCATCTGTGTGATAGAGCATCGACCCCCATCTGTGTGATAGGGCATCGACCCCCATCTGTGTGATAGAGCATCGACCCCCATCTGTGTGATAGGGCATCGACCCCCATCTGTGTGATAGAGCATCGACCCCCATCTGTGTGATAGGGCATCGACCCCCATCTGTGTGATAGAGCATCGACCCCCATCTGTGTGATAGGGCATCGACCCCCATCTGTGTGATAGAGCATCGACCCCCATCTGTGTGATAGAGCATCGACCCCCATCTGTGTGATAGGGCTTCGACCCCCATCTGTGTGATAGAGCATCGACCCCCATCTGGGCCTGCTGGACCCTTTATGGAGAACCACATGGGACAATGGGTTGAGTCTGTGTGATAGGGCATCGACCCCCATCTGGGCCTGCTGGACCGTTTATGGAGAACCACATGGGACAATGGGTTGAGTCTGTGTGATAGGGCATCGACCCCCATCTGGGCCTGCTGGACCCTTTATAGAGAACCACATGGGACAATGGGTTGAGTCTCGCGATGCGAACAGATTTGACGACGGCCGATCCGAATCACGCCCAGATCATCTCCACTATCGTGGGCTGTATCCTCCAGTCTGAAGGAAGACGGCCTCCTCTGGAGAGAACATCTGCTGCCTGATTCATCTCCACTATCGTGGGCTGTATCCTCCAGTCTGAAGGAAGACGGCCTCCTCTGGAGAGAAGATCTGCTGCCTGATTCCTCTCCACTATCGTGGGCTGTATACTCCAGTCTGAAGGAAGACGGCCTCCTCTGGAGAGAACATCTGCTGCCTGATTCATCTCCACTATCGTGGGCTGTATCCTCCAGTCTGAAGGAAGACGGCGTCCTCTGGAGAGAACATCTCCACTATCGTGGGCTGTATCCTCCAGTCTGAAGGAAGACGGCCTCCTCTGGAGAGAACATCTGCTGCCTGATTCCTCTCCACTATCGTGGGCTGTATCCTCCAGTCTGAAGGAAGACGGCCTCCTCTGGAGAGAACATCTGCTGCCTGATTCCTCTCCACTATCGTGGGCTGTATCCTCCAGTCTGAAGGAAGACGGCCTCCTCTGGAGAGAACATCTGCTTCCTGATTCCTTACCCCACCGGCAGGTGTATTGCTCTGAGGGATGCAGTAAAGTGTCTGTTTTCCCAAAGCAGTAGCTCCCATTCTACCTGATGCAGTGGCCATTGGACAGAGCCGTGTCATCAGTCCGCCCTGGCTGTTGTTGTGTTCAACCACGTTTGTGTCGTCTGTCCGTATCATGTTGTCCTCGCAGCACTGGGAGGAAGCAACGCATATAAGGCCCTGCCCCGCCCCCCTTTCGGAAAAGCTGACCACGACTCCATTTTGTTGATCCCTGCCTACAGACAGAAACTAAAACAAGAGGCTCCCACGCTGAGGTCTGTCCAACGCTGTTCCGACCTAGCTGACTCCACACTCCAAGACTGCTTCCATCACGTGGACTGGGACATGTTTCGTATTGCGTCAGACAACAACATTGACGAATACACTGATTCGGTGTGCGAGTTCATTAGAACGTGCGTTGAAGATGTCGTTCCCATAGCAACGATTAAAACATTCCCTAACCAGAAACCGTGGATTGATGGCAGCATTCTCGTGAAACCGAAAGTGCGAACCACTGCTTTTAATCAGGGCAAGGTGTCTGGTAACATGACCGAATACAAACAGTGCAGCTATTCCCTCCGCAAGGCTATCAAACAAGCTAAGCGTCAGTACAGAGACAAAGTAGAATCTCAATTCAACGGCTCAGACACAAGAGGCATGTGGCAGGGTCTACAGTCAATTACGGATTACAGGAAGAAATCCAGCCCAGTCACGGACCAGGATGTCCTGCTCCCAGGCAGACTAAATAACTTTTTTGCCCGCTTTGAGGACAATACAGTGCCACTGACACGGCCTGCAACGAAAACATGCGGTCTCTCCTTCACTGCAGCCGAGGTGAGTAAGACATTTAAATGTGTTAACCCTCGCAGGGCTGCAGGCCCAGACGGCATCCCCAGCCGCGCCCTCAGAGCATGCGCAGACCAGCTGGCCGGTGTGTTTACGGACATATTCAATCAATCCCTATACCAGTCTGCTGTTCCCACATGTTTCAAGAGGGCCACCATTGTTCCTGTTCCCAAGAAAGCTAAGGTAACTGAGCTAAACGACTACCGCCCCGTAGCACTCACTTCCGTCATCATGAAGTGCTTTGAGAGACTAGTCAAGGACCATATCACCTCCACCCTACCTGACACCCTAGACCCACTCCAATTTGCTTACCGCCCAAATAGGTCCACAGACGATGCAATCTCAACCACACTGCCCTAACCCATCTGGACAAGAGGAATACCTATGTGAGAATGCTGTTCATCGACTACAGCTCAGCATTTAACACCATAGTACCCTCCAAACTCGTCATCAAGCTCGAGACCCTGGGTCTCGAACCGGCCCTGTGCAACTGGGTACTGGACTTCCTGACGGGCCGCCCCCAGGTGGTGAGGGTAGGTAACAACATCTCCACCCCGCTGATCCTCAACACTGGGGCCCCACAAGGGTGCGTTCTGAGCCCTCTCCTGTACTCCCTGTTCACCCACGACTGCGTGGCCACGCAAGCCTCCATCCAACTCAATCATCAAGTTTGCGGATGACACAACAGTGGTAGGCTTGATTACCAACAACGACGAGACGGCCTACAGGGAGGAGGTGATAACCTCACACTCAACGTCAACAAAACTAAGGAGATGATTGTGGACTTCAGGAAACAGCAGAGGGAACACTCCCCTATCCACATCGATGGAACAGTAGTGGAGAGGGTAGTAAGTTTTAAGTTCCTCGGCGTACACATCACAGACAAAACTGAATTGGTCCACCCACACAGACAGCATCGTGAAGAAGACGCAGCAGCGCCTCTTCAACCTCAGGAGGCTGAAGAAATTTGGCTTGTCACCAAAAGCACTCAAACTTCTACAGATGCACAAGCGAGAGCATCCTGGCGGGCTGTATCACCGCCTGGTACGGCAACTGCTCCGCCCACAACCGTAAGGCTCTCCAGAGGGTCTGTGAGGTCTGCACAACGCATCACCGGGGGCAAACTACCTGCCCTCCAGGACACCTACACCACCCGATGTCACAGGAAGGCCATAAAGATCAAGGACAACAACCACCCGAGCCACTGCCTGTTCACCCCGCTATCATCCAGAAGGCGAGGTCAGTACAGGTACATCAAAGCTGGGACCGAGAGACTGAAAAACAGCTTCTATCTCAAGGACATCAGACTGTTAAACAGCCACCACTAACATTGAGTGGCTGCTGCCAACATACTGACTCAACTCCAGTCACTTTAATAATGGGAATAGATGGGAATTGATGTATAATATCACTAGCCACTTTAAACAATGCTACCTAATATAATGTTTACATACCCTACATTATTTATCTCATATGTATACGTATATACTGTACTCTATTTCATCTACTGCATCTTTATGTAATACATGTATCACTAGCCACTTTAACTATGCCACTTTGTTTACATACTCATCTCATATGTATATACTGCACTCAATACCATCTACTGTATCTTGCCTATGCTGCTCTGTACCATCACTCATTCATATATGTTTATGTACATATTCTTTATACCCTTACACTTGTGTGTATAAGACAGTAGTTTTGGAATTGTTAGTTAGATTACTTGTTGGTTATTACTGCATTGTCGGAACTAGAAGCACAAGCATTTCGCTACACTCGCATTAACATCTGCTAACCATGTGTATGTGACAAATAAAATTTGATTTGATTTTGATTGATGGATTGTGTTGTGCAGTAAGCAGGTTCAGGTTTATAACTGTGTCTCCTTCCACCTTCAAAGAATAGGCAAGGGGGCCAACCATGGAGAATAGTAAGACACTTAATTATTTCTTTAACTATAATGTATTGTTTGTCCTTGTGGGTCCGTTCATGTTTTTCAGCATAAAGTACTCTGCAGCCACTTAGTGTCGTGTGGACACCAGGTGAGGCCTCACACAGATTCCTGTTGAACATATGGGAGAATGATGTACATATATGGAGGAACATAATACTGTAACACAAGAGAGAGATGTGTGGATAGGACCAAGATTGGTAAACACTGTTGAAGTGTATAAATGTAATACATACATGCAGTCAAAAGACAGGAATTTGATCACCTCAAAGACATTCATACCTAAACTGCACATTAATTTGCCAAGGTAGAGTACATGATCAGTGAATATATTAAATGTACAGGCTACAATGTGGGGATCTCATGCATAGTAATAACTATATGTATATACGACTTGCATCCTTGGTACAACATGATCATATATTCTTCTCAATCCATAGGCTTCATTAATGTCATTCAGGCTGTTTTGAAGTTGATGCAACTGGCTATGATAGCTGAGGTTCATAGCTAGGTTCTGAACTAATATGTATACCAAACATTTGGGTCCATACACAGATTGGCTAGATAGCTAGCTACACATCCATGGGCATTCAGGGATTTTAATCATCCACTGTATAATAAGCAAGAACAAGAATAACAAGAACATAGCAATCTACGCGATTTCATCTATCTGCATGGCAAATATCAGCAAGTTAAGCTTACAAAATTGCACATTAAATTTGCAGTACATTTTTCAGCTAGCTAGATTCTATACATCCACTGTTTTACAAAATGACAGCCTGGTGTGCTGGCCATCTTTGATCCATTTCTTGTCTGTGTAGGGGTACCCCTCTCTCCTAGTATTTCTGTCTGCCATCTTTGCTGAAGAAAGTCTAACAGTCACTAGTGTAGCAGCAGCCTCCCCCGGTCCTAGTGCCGAACCGGTAGGACTTTTAAAATGCGATGGAACGGTTGACGAAAAAAAGAAATCACAGAAAAAATATATGGACTGATATTGATTTATTTAGTGGGGGCTAATATATATTTTAGTTCTAGCGATGTCCCTGATTCCTACCCTTTAACTTTGTGTCTGATAATAAAATATACATTTTACTCAACTGCGTTACCCACTCCAGTCAGCAGATGGCGGTCTGAGACTTTATGCTGTTGGTGTGACGTATAATCTAGTGGACGGAACGCTTCTTTCAACAGCAACAGTAAGTTATCCACCTCGGTAGCTTGCTAGACAAAAAAGCTGAACCAGTAAAGCTCTTTAGACGCTTTCGTGTTTATTAGCCACTGTATTTTAAACACACTTCTTTTGTCTAGTTAGTTATCCGATTTAATTTAATATTTACGGCGTTGTTGTTATTAGTCAGCTAGCAGTCTGGTTAAGTTAGCATTAGCATAGCTAACATCCGCGACCATGCGGTCACTAAGCTACTCTCCTTCTGCTAAAGAAGAGGTGGATATCACAGTAAAACAAGAAGTAGAGGCCGTTACTGTGAAAGAAGAGGAAGACGCGTTCAGAGTGAAAAAGGAGGAGGATGTTACAGTAAAACGAGAGGAGGATGCAGTTTATAGAGTGAAAGAGGAGGAGAGAGAGATGACTGTTACATCGAAAAAGGAGGAAGAAGAGGAACCTGGATATCTGGGCCCGGTTTTCCGAATGCATCTTAAGGCATCCAATGGTTCTAATGATGAATTTAGCCAAAATGTGATTTTGAGAAACCGTAACCTGACTAACACTAGTAAGTACTGTCTTAACAGAGGCACAAACTCTGCAGTTGTTGAACTGATGTTTGGTGTTAAAGCAGAAATCTGCAATTGCTACATTCATGTTATGACTTTTAAATAATTTATTTATAGCCATTGATTCTTGAAGAATATAACACATGCTTCATGAGCTTAGTTCAACTGTTTAGAACCCAGAATAAGCTTTTTTTACTTTAATGTTTAGAAACAATGTAAATAAACACTGTATCGCCTCAAAATGTCAGCTCGGGGATATGAACTTGCAACCGGTTACTAGTCCAACGCTCTAACCACTAGGCTACCCTGCTGCCTCAACATGGTTAAAACTATAATGTTGATATCATTGATGGTCAGGCCTTGCATCCATAGGTCTGTCTGTAGTTACATTTCTCCAACCCCATAATCATTTTATTACCAAAACAGTGGTGAAATGACAGATTTGTTATTGTTTGAACTACAGATTGCTGGATTGTGTTTTTTTTTTAAAACCACAACAAAATGGCTGCCTAGAGACTTGGTAAACAGCTGAGGGATGGGGGAAGGAGACCCATTGCTAACCACTCTCAAATTCATAGAGAACGATATTGTAGAAACCATAACCCAACACCGAGCGACCTCGTCAAGAAGTTCAGACATCTTGGCGTAACAGTTATAAGGTGTTGACTTGACAGTCGCTGGACCCAGGTTTGAGTTCAGCTCAGGGCCTCCCCCTGAATTCAATACACTATGAATACAAGGACTGGCCATCCATGAGGTCATATTGATAATTTAACCAGTTTTCTAGGCTATATAGTATATTCTAGAATTCATCCATGATGTCATAATGATAGTTTAACCAGGTTTCTAGGCTATATAGTATATTCTAGAATTAATCCATGATGTCATAATGATAGTTGCTGACTTTTGCCTTATACCTGCAGCAAATGCCTCTACCCCGTCTTCTGGCTGGGCAGAGGACTTTAGGATTTTAGTTACTGCGGTGTAACAAGGGCCTAGCCGTGCGGCCCTACCAACCCTTCTATTTCTTCGTAATGGCCCTAAGCGTGAGTTGGGTTTGTTCCTTCGTTCACGTTGTCACTCCCTTATTTTCCGGTCTAGTATGAGGCCTTGGATAGATATACTCCCATTTAAATATTCAGAGTGTTATGGATTCTTCCTATAATTCCTTACCTTCAAGTTTCTTTTACCTCTGTATATATCAATACCTAATAACTTCTTCTATTGGTTATTATGCTCGTCAGCTAGTAGTCACTTGGAAACTAGTATTGGTATATATTTTGACACACAATGACAGTTTTTTATTTTACCTTTATTTTACTAGGCAAGTCAGTTAAGAACAAATTCTTATTTTCAATGACGGCCTAGGAACAGTGTTCAGGGGCAGAACGACAGATTTGTACCGTGTCAGCTCGGGGATTCGAACTTGCAACCTTTCGGTTATTAGTCCAACTCTCTAACCACTCGGCTACCCTGCTGCCCCAAATATTCTTTAATTGGTAATTGGTATTCTCACAGCACTAACGCTAGATTCCAAATTCCAATATCCTAATACACTTCCAACTCTGTGTATGGACTCAATATATTGTAACGGGTACTTGGCTGTTTCCTTGTATTGCTAATCACATCTGTACTTGATGTCTCACTGTTTTACTGCCGCTTTGTCTGTGATCAAGAGGTGTCAAGACCCCTGTGTTTCAAATATGGTTCTCGTCTAACAAAAAGCGTATAGTGCAATAGTAAATTTACCTATGAGGATTCTCCATATGAAGTCTGTCTCATATGTCAGTGAGGATCATGCCTCTCTTATGATCTCTGTTCTCTTTATATACCTTTTTACAGGGGAAGTTCGCAAGTTTCTGGAGCTGTGGCTAAACCACACTTTCACACTGACACTGCCCTGCTGCTTGCACCGGCCGCTTACTCGGGAACTGTAGATTGCTTACACTGAGTGCTTACTCGGGGACTGTAGATTGCTTACACTGAGTGCTTACTCGGGGACTGTAGATTGCTTACACTGAGTGCTTACTCGGGGACTATAGATTGCTTACACTGAGTGCTTACACTGGGATGGTAGATTGCTTATTACGTCATCTTAGACCTGTGTCTAAATGGAAGCTTCTTATTCTAAATCTAGGTCATGCACTACTAACTCCCATTCTGTTGCTTCCGTGTTACTGTTGGCTGATTCTACTTAATGATACCAGCTGGTTGTTTCTACCACTTGAGGCGGCGTAGGTGGCATGTCAAGCGTCAGCTGGGAGAAGTCTATGATAGGTATCTCCTCTGCTTCCCCCTGTTGTCCAGTTTCTGCAGGTGTGGTCCATGGTTCCATGAGGTCCCGTGAATGCCTTGTGTTGCTGTACCCATTGCTTGATGGAGTGGGCAGATTCTTTTCATCTCTTGTCACACCAGATATACGACATCCATAACTAGTGGTTTCCTCATTAGCATGGAGGAGTTTATGCAATGAAATTGCCCTCGTGCCGCAATTTTAGAAAACACAAAGGGGCCTGTATTGTAGACCAAAAGTCTTCTACCACACTGCTTAGAGTTTCAACAACATGAATAACTTATTTCTAGTCTACAATCTTAGATGTCACTACTAATGTGAAAACAAGACAAAATATGACTTCTTGCTCATTTTAAGACAAAAATGTTAACATTCATTACAGATGTCAATTGTTGTACAACATCATGGCTATGCTGTTGGCATCAACTTTTACACTGGATTACCACTGTTGTGGGCCTTTAATCATCTGTCTGACTTTGTTGTTCACACAGGAGAGAGACGTGACTATCGTGGATCCTCTGGGGAGCCTCAACAACCTCATGATGCTGAGGAGACAGAGAAGAGTCTCTCCAGATCAGAACACCTCAATAAACACCCGCAGAGACCCACAGGGAAGAGAACTCACTGCTGCTCTGACTGTGGGAAGAGATTCACATCATCAGGCATTAAAATTCATCAGAGAACACACACAGGAGAGAATTCTTATAGCTGTGGTCAATGTGGGAAGAGATTTACTACATCTGGCAACCTGACTCAACACCAGAGAACACACACAGGAGAGAAATCTTATAGCTGTGATCAATGTGGGAAGAGATTTGCTACATCTGGCAACCTGACTCAACACCAGAGAAAACACACAGGAGAGAAATCTTATAGCTGTGATCAATGTGGGAGGAGATTTGCTACATCTGGCAACCTGACTCAACACCAGAGAACACATACAGGAGAGAAATCTTATAGCTGTGGTCAATGTTGGAGGAGTTTTACAACATTAATCTCTCTGAAAGTACACCAGAGAACACACACAAGAAAGAAACGTTATAGCTGTGATCAATGTGGGAAGAGATTTTCTACAACTGGCCACCTGACTAAACACCAGAGAACACACACAGGAGAGAAACCTTATAGCTGTGATCAATGTGGGAAGAGATTTGCTACATCTGGCAACCTGACTCAACACCAGAGAAAACACACAGGAGAGAAACATTATAGCTGTGATCAGTGTGGGAGGAGATTTGCTACATCTGGCAACCTGACTCGACACCAGAGAACACACACAGGAGAGAAACCTTATAGCTGTGGTCAATGTGTGAGGAGATTTGCTACATCTGGCAACCTGACTCGACACCAGAGAACACACACAGGAGAGAAACCTTATATCTGTGGTAAATGTGGGAGGAGTTTTTGTCGATCTGGAGATCTGACAGTGCACAAGAGAACACACACAGGAGAGAAATCTTGTAGCTGTGGTCAATGTGGAAAAGGTTTTAGTCAATCTGGCTCTCTGGCTCAACACCAGAGAACACACAGGATTGAAATCTCATAGCTGTGACCAGAGATAATCTGATAAATGATCTCTGATCAAATATTAGAAAATACATACATGAAGTAGTTGTTTCATGATTTCAATGAATTAATGTCACAATGTAGAATTTTTTAACATTGTAGTAGGCGTATTGTAATGATTTCACAATGTAGAAGCCTAAACGTGTGCCCACTTGGATCAAATCAAATGTATTTATAAAGCCCTTCTTATATCAGCAGATATCTCAAAGTGCTGTACAGAAACCCAGCCTAAAACCCCAAACAGCAAGCAATGCAGGTGTAGAATCACGGTGGCTAGTAAAAACTCCCTAGAAAGGCCAAAATCTAGGAAAAACCCTAGAGAGGAACCAGGCTATGAGGGGTGGCCAGCCCTCTTCTGGCTGTGCCGGGTGGAGATTATAACAGAACATGGCCAAGATGTTCAAATGTTCATAAATGACCAGCATGGTCAAATAATAATAATCACAGTAGTTGTCGAGGGTGCAACAGATCAACACCTCAGGAGTAAATGTCAGTTGGCTTTTCATAGCCGATCATTAAGAGTATCTCTTCTGTTCCTGTTGTCTCTAGAGAGTTGAAAACAGCAGGTTTGGGATAGGTAGCACATCCGGTGAACGGGTCAGGGTTCCATAGCCGCAGGGAGAACAGTTGAAACTGGAGCAGCAGCACGGCCAGGTGGACTGGGGACAGCAAGGAGTCATCATGCCAGGTTGTCCTGAGGCCTGGTCCTATCTCGTTAGCATGTAGCATGACGCACTGATTGGTGTCACCTCGTTAGTCAGTATGTGTTACACCTGTGCTGGCTTGTCCATCTCGTAATTGGGAAGGTGTTTCGCCTGAGCTGGTCCAGGTTCTATTTAAGAGTGTCTGGCCCAGTGCTCCAGTTGTCTTGATAGATGTGGAGAGTCAACACCTTTAGTTGCGCCACCTTTTTGGTTTAAAGATGTTTTCACTTCAGGTTGAAGCTTCTTTCTGAAGAGAGCTTTTTTTTGAAGAAGAAAAATGAATACAAACAAGCAAACCTGGTCGGTTCCGGGGATTGGTATAGCAAATACCGTAAGATTTTCATGGACTGAAAAGGAGATGGAACCTTGGGGCAGGGAAACTTTTGGAAGGACCATATTGATGGTCCTCAGGATAGAGGTGAAGGAAGTACTCTGCCTTCAAGGCAACCCAAATGAAAAGGGATGTGACGTTTCACAAGCAAGAGAAACATGATGATGTATTGAAGATGGCAAAGGAAGCCATTATTAGGGGAGGAGAGGGTTCCAGGCGTTACTCAGGGAGTCCCCGAAGAGTGTGGATGGCTACCTCCATCCTCCGGTGATGTTCTCCCTGGGGGCTGACAGGGGAACACTCTACTATGCACGTCAGCCCCCGTTCTGCAGGCGTTGTATGGCCTACGGCCATATCCTGGGCTCGTGCACCGCCAAGAAATGTCGTTTTTGTGGGTCGGAAGAGCACGAGGCCAAGGAGTGTGACGAGCCCAAGGCTTGCCACGGGTGTGGCTCAAGAGCACACCTGTGGCGTGATTGCCCGGCTCGTCACAGGTCATACGCGTCTGCAGCTGGGGGGGGAGCGGGGGATGGGGGGAGGAAAGAAAGGACGCGTGCGGATTACATGGATGGCACAGGGGAAAAGACGGCGCAGGAAGAAGATGGGAAGAAGGATGAGGTGAGAAGAAAGAGGCGAGGAGAAGAAAAGAATGGAACAGAAGGAGAGAAGAAAAAGGGGACGGAAGAAGAAGAAGGTGGAGGAGCTGAGAAGAGGGAGAAGGGGACAGTGGTACGAGAAGGAGTGGAAGAGGGAACGGGGACAGTGACGAGGGAGGAGTGGAGGTGGGGGAGATGGGGGGAAGGAGTGGAGTGGGGGGACAGCCTGCCAGGCTTCCTCGAGGTCGAAATGAGGGATTTGGTGGAGGGGTTAGTGGGGATGGGACGTTGTGTCTCCCCGCTACCTCCTTCACCAAAGAAGAAAGGGATAAAGAGGGGGAGCTTGGCAGGAAGTGAGAGGGAGGGGGGTGTGGAGGGGGAGGGGGGGGTTAAGAGAGTGGCGGGGGGGGGGGTATTTTGTCCTCCCGGTTTGCCTCAGCCCCTTGCATTTTAGTGGATAACTCCAGTGAGGGGTCGTGGGTTGTTTGCTAGAGGGATCCCAACTCCTGTTTGGGGAGATGGGGTCCCCTACATGCAGCCCCGAGGCAAACAGGGAGGGGGGGATGGTGGGTGGGGAGGGAGGACCCAACACACTGCCTGGATCATGGGTTGGGATGGAGGACGGGGGGGCGTCAGGAGAGGAGAGGACGTCCCCGCCGGTGGAGATGGACCAGGGGAGCATCGGGTGAGTCTCCTGGTTTTTCTTTGGGTTTTGGGGTTTTTATTTGTTGTAAATAATTAAATGAATAGTTGTTTCTTTTTTTAGTCTAAATGTTAGGGGGTTAAGGGATAATGTTAAAAGGAGGGCGGTTTTTTGTTATTTAGAGGGTGTGGGGTTTGATTTCTGTTTTTTACAGGAGGCTCACCTGAGGGATGGTGGGGATGTGTGTAGATTTAAGAGGGAGTGGGATAAGGGGGAATCTTTTTGGGGCATAGGAGGGGTGCACTCAACAGGAGTAGGGATTTTGTGTGGGCATAGAGAGGTTAAAATAGAGAACACTTTTGTAATAATGCAGGGTAGAGTTTTGGGGATAGATGTTAAGTTTATGAGACTTGTTCCGCTATGTTCTTTAAGTCGGTTAGGGCCAGACAGAGTAGGAAGGTAATGCAGGGAGTTAGGGAAGAAAATGGTAGTATAGTAATTTAACCAGAGGAAATGGTCAGGGTGACAACTGATCATTTCCAAGGTTTATTTAAGGAAAGGGAAATAGATGTAGAGCAGGGAAACGTGTTTTTAGAACACTTGTCCCGGCAGTTGCCAGAGGACATTAGAGACGTGATGGAGGCCCAGATCTCACTAGAAGAGGTTGAGAGCGCTCTTAGGAGGATGGAAAAAGGGAAGGTGCCTGGGATGGATGGGCTGCCGGCTGAGTTTTACCTCAAGTTTTGGGGTATACTTGGACCAGTGGTTCTCGAAGTCTTGAAGGCCATCCTTGAGACGGGGGTCCCGGGGGGATCAATGGCTGTTGGTGAGCTGTCACTTCTTTATAAGAAGGGGGAAGCAACTGACCTTGGCAACTGGCGGCCATTGACCATGCTGTGTGTAGATTACAAGATTCTTGCAAAGGTTTTAGCAGACCGGTTGCGCACAGCCCTTCCCTACGTCGTCCACGAGGATCAGACGTGCGGGGTAGAGGGCCGCTCTATAAGATGGAACCTACAGTTGATCAGGGATTCCATCGCTTGGGTTGAAGATAGAGGGCTGCCTTTAATGGTAGCAGCGCTAGATCAGGCGAAAGCTTTTGATCGCGTGAATAGATCTTTTCTATTCAGGGTGTTAGGTAGATTAGGATTTGGGGAGAAGTTTATAGGATGGATCCGTACTTTATATGTCGGAGCGGGGTGTCGAGTTAGTGTAAATAGTCACTTAGGTGACGTTTTTGACCTCTCGTCTGGGGTCAGGCAGGGATGCCCACTCTCGGCTCTCCTCTTCGTTCTGTACATGGAGCCTCTGGGGGCTGCCATTAGGGCAGACACAGGGGTGGAAGGCTTGTTGATCCCTGGAAGCGGTGGGCTGCGTGTTAAGATGACGCAGTACGCCGACGACACTTCCTTGCTGTTGTGCAAGGACTCGTGCCTGACAAGGTCCCTTGCCATCTTTGGGGATTTCACCCGAGCGTCGGGAGCAGTTCTGAACCATGCAAAGTCTTCCGTCAAGTTTTTCGGAAGATGGCGCTGTAGAACGGATGTGCCTGGTGGGTTATCTCTCTGTGAAGGGGCCCTGAGGATTCTCGGGGTTCATTTTGAGACCTCCGGCTCAGCGACGCTAAACTGGAACATGCGTATCGCAGTGGTACAGAGGAAGCTAGCAATGTGGAAGGCTAGGTATTTGTCTTTTATGGGCAAAGTCCTGGTCCTAAAGGTGGATGTGTTGCCGTCTCTTTTGTATGTGGCGTACATCTATCCATTGCCGGCTTGTCTGAGGAGGCCTCTAGTGAGGCTTGTGTTTCAGTTTATGTGGAGTGGCAGGTGCGAGTGGGTCGCCAGGGCACGCATGATCTGTCCCATCGGGGAGGGAGTTAGGGGGGTACCACATTTCCCCCTCAAGCTGGACGCCATTTTTGTTTCTTTCTTGTTGACGGAGCTTGCTCGTCCGGTTATACACCCGTCCGGTTACCTCCTGCGGGTGTTCTTCTCGTATAAGGCGAGAAGCGTAATGGTGTGGTCTAACGCGGGTCCTTGGGCGGAACAGCTGCCGTGGCATTTTGGCCATGCGGCCAAGTGGCTGCGTGCGCACCCCGAGGTTGAAGTTGCCCGAGTAGGTTTAGACCACAGGCACCTGTACGAGGAGGTCAGGCAGGCAGGGAGTCCTGCGCCTGTAGCGGGCATCTCGTCAGTGGTCTGGGAGGGAGTGCAGGCGCGGGGCCTGGACAACAGGCTCAAGGACCTGAATTGGTTGGGCCTCCATAAGTGCTTGCCGGTACGTGCCATCTTGTACCGGTATAGTTTGGTGCAATCCCCCACCTGTCCAAGATCCTCTTGTGGCAGGGAGGAGACTGTGCGCCATGCCTTCTGGGACTGTGCCTTTGCCGGACTAGTCTGGGCTAGGGCACGGGTAATGCTAGGTGTGGTTAGGAGTGATTTTGTTTTGACATGGGCTAGGCTAGAGAGAGGCGTAGGGAGAGCAAAGGGAACGGATAGGGACAGGTTTCTGCTCTGGCTTCTCATGAGTCTCTTTAAAAAGGGACTGTGGGAAGCCAGGCAGAATTTAGTCAAGACAGGGAGAGATTGGGGGGTGGAAGGGATAGTGAGAAGGGTGGAAGGTGATTTGAGGGGGAAGATGGAGAGGAAGTGGGGGAAGCATGCGGCACGGGAGAGGTGGAAAGGGGGTTTAGGGCTGGGAGTGTTAGAGTGAGTTTGGTAAGGGGATAGTTTAGGGAAGGGGAGATAGGGAAAGGGTTAGGTATTGGTTAGGTATGACGGGGAGGGACGATGCTCCCCTGAGGTTTGTTTTTGTAAATACAATTAATTAAGAATGAATGAGAATTATGATTTTGTAATAGTATGAATGGTATTGATTGTAATAAATTATTTTAACCACCTTTTTGGTTTGCTTCCTGTTTTTAAGTTGTGGGTTTTTCTCTTGTTTGCCTCTTCTTGGGCAGATTTAGTGGGTCTCATGGTGGGTGTCTTTTAGGTCCCAGTTGTTGTTACTAGTCAACTTTCAGTGGACACTGAGAGCAAAACTTCAACATTATGTTATTGTACTTTTATTGTATCAAATGGTTGTTTTATGCAACAGAATAGAGGGTTCTTAGAACTATTGTGTCTGTGTTCTACTGAGGATGGGCCTTCTGGGAGGAAACACTGACAGGAGATTTACAATGTCTTTTGGGTGATAAAACCTAAAGAGACTGCATTCCAGAACATGAGTTAATGTTTCTGTTCTATATGTTACCAGGGGGAGATGACCCCAGGGCCAGACCCTGGTCTCTACACAGAGTACTGTTTTTACAGCGGACACTGTCTGCTGTAAATTATAAGTATCTTTCATACAAATCTTAACCTTGTGACCCGTTCTATACATCTGTTGTTAGTCATGTAGGTTGAAAGGGGTGCATCTTAGCTATAAAAGACCTTTGTACTTTTGTATCGTGGCTCTATGAATCATCTGGGGGTGATTTGTTGACCAGCCATCATTATCGTAGAGCACTCAATTGATTCACTTTATATGTGTGTGTTGTATTGACCTGTTCCCTTATTATTAAGTGAATAAAGATTTAGATTAAGAATAACTCACGTGATAAGTTTGTCTCAATTGATATTAAAGAAATTAACAAACACATTTGGCGATGGGGATGTGAATCCTGATTAGGTGACTGCTCCTGACGACCTCGGTAAATGGTGCACGAGGGATCCCTTTAACATGGGGTCTCAGGGAGACGATCATGTCAGCTGCTGCTGCTCCAAGACATCATGAGGTGATATGGTGAACTGATGTTGAACTGGGCGGTCAGTCATTCATTCTGTACTATGAGAAATCTGTACTATCATTTCATTTCATTCATCAATCATTTCACTGTACTATCAAATCAAATTGTATTAGTCACATGCGCCGAATACAACAGTGAAATGCTTACAGTGAGTCCTTACAGTGAAATGCTGACTTACAAGCCCCTAACCAACAATGCAGTTTTAAAAAACTACAAATAAGAATAAGAAATAAAAGGAACAAGTAATTAAGGAGCAGAAGTTAAATATCAATAGCTAGACTATATACAGGGTATTACGGTACAGAGTCAATGTGGAGGCTATATACAGGGGTTACCAGTACAGAGTCAATGTGGAGACTATATACAGAGGGTACCGGTACAGAGTCAATGTGGAGGCTATATACAGGGTGTTACGGTACAGAGTCAATGTGGAGGCTATATACAGGGGTTACCGGTACAGAGTCAATGTGGAGACTACATACAGGGGGTACTGGTACAGAGTCAACGTGCTGGGGCACCGGTTAGTCGAGGCAATCGAGGTAATATGTACATATAGGGAGAGTTATTAAAGTGACAATGCATAGATGATAACAGAGTGTGTGGGGGGGCTCTTCCTCTGACACCGCCTGGTATAGAGGTCCTGGATGGCAGGAAGCTTGGCCCCAGTGATGTACTGGGCTGTACGCACTACCCTCTGTAGTGCCTTGTAGTTGGAGGCCAAGCTGTTGCTATACCAGAAAGTGATGCAACCAGTCAGGATGCTCTCGATGGTGCAGCTGTAGAACCTTTTGAGGATCTGAGGTCCCATGCTACATTTTTTCATCTCCTGAGGGGGAATAGGTTTTGTCGTGCCGTCTTCACGATTGTCTTGGTGTGCTTGGACCGTGATAGTTTGCTAGTGATGCGGACACCAGGGAACTTGAAGCTCTCAACCTGCTCCACTACAGCCCCGTCGATGAGAATGGGGGTGTGCTCTGTCTTCCTTTCCCTGTAGTCCACAATCATCTTCTTTTGTCTTGGTCACGTTGAGGGAGAGGTTGTTGTCCTGGCACCACACAGCCAGATCTCTGACCTCCTCCATATAGGCTGTCTCCTCGTGGTTGGTGATCAGGCCTACCACTGTTGTGGCATCGGAAAACTTAATGATGGTGTTGGAGTCATGCCTGGTCGTGCAGTTATTAGTGAACAGGATGTACGGGAGGGGGTTGAGCACGCACTCCTGAGGGGCCACTGTGTTGAGGATCAGCGTGGAGCATGTGTTGTTACCTTCCCTTAAAAAACATGAGCTGGCGCACACCCAGAAAAATACTTTGTGTGGAGGTGCTGACTAACGGCGAATAAACAATCAAAAGAAAGTCGCACACTCCATGTATAATCTCCCAGCAATTTAATGGGTATTTACCAACCCTAACCTTAACCCCTACCGTAACCATTTTACATGTCAAAAGCCCATCCTGTTAGATCTGAACCAAATGGAGCGATCGGATGACAGAAATCACATTTATGTGCCAGGTGTAACTGAGGCCGTAGATGCTCCATAGCCATTAATTTGAGTGTTTTATATAATATGACTAAATATATTATATATTTATTTCTGTGTTGCAGGAGCAGTCAGGAAATGGAACGGCAAGGCTGCAGAGCTGTAGGAGACCACCTCTCCTGGTAGAGCTGGGGGTGGTGTTTACCACTCCACCACGTCTTCAGCAGGCTGAAAAAGTGGGATTGATCCATTTGTTAGTTTCAGTTTTCAGTAGTTGAATCCTTTCACATAAGATTGATTTCAAAATTTTTCATCTTCAACAAATGGCCTGGGATTGGTTGAAAAGTGATACTAAACACACATACCATAGTGGAAGATTTACTGAATTTACACTAAGATGGATCTTGCTTTTTCACATATTTGTTCATTGGTTTTGCTAGTCTGTTGATTGCCAGTCATTGGGTTAATTTGTTTTGCAATATGTTCAAATCAAATCAAGCTTTATTTATACAGCACATTTCAGACACGGATACAAACCAACGGGTTCACAGGAAAAAAACAATGAAAATAAACAAATATTTAAAACACAAACATAAGAGGATAAAAAAACAGAATAACTGAAAACTAATGAGCATTCTAAGGAAATGTCATCGATTAAAATATTAACAATTCACTGCAATATGCAACCCAAAATATCCTGTCTTTCTCCATTGTTTGATGTTACGTTCTCCAGCAAGAAAACCAAAAATGTCCCTCAAACAGAAGAGGGAACTAACAACAACCACAACTAAACATGTTTTAGGAGGGGCTCTGATTGGTTCTCCCTATATGCTAACAATCTACACGGGCAAAAGTCCAACCTCAAAACATAAATGGAAAAACAAAAGCCTGGAACACCTTCCCCCTTAAGACAACAAATATATCCTATATTTTAGTTGGATAAGTTTGCTCACCACCAACATAAAACAATTTCCATTTCACAATATAATCAACCACAATGCTTCACCTTCACCAATATAAACATGGTGTCTACTGGCTGTCAACAATTAAATATAGGAAAAACACCTTGTTTTCCCACTAGCTTCTAGAACTCTCGTCTTCCTGAAACTCACTAGCTTCTAGAACTCTCGTCTTCCTGAAACTCACTAGATTCTAGAACTCTCGTCTTCCTGAAACTCACTAGCTTCTAGAACTCTCATCCCTTTGGAACGAGCCCAAACAAAACTCATCCCCAATACAAAGAACCGTGCAGTCAAAATAAATTGTGATCCATGGCAACGCACTGGCTAAACGCAAAACACAAATCTTTTTGACCGCCCACCTTTGAGACAATCAGCATCCAAGTTGTCCTTACCACAGACATGTCTGATTTCAAGAGGAAACTCCTGCAATATCCGTAGTAACTTTCCACCTCACCGCGGAGCTTCTCTCTCTTTTCAGGGTTCACTAGATAGGCATGTTGTTGGATCGGGGCCCAGTCCCCAATGTCATGCTCTAGCACATCTGAGAATTAACCCTGATATTCTAAAAGTAGGGCAATAATGTCAATATAATTGTACCAAAAATTGTCAGTTGGTTGCATTAATAAATATCACTACTAAATGTTACATGAAATGTAAATATGAAATATTTAGTTGCATAGTCTTATTTTCAATGGCTTTTCAATTACATTTTGCTATGTGTGATAGCCCCAATGTCAAAACACAGTTTTAATGTCTCCAAATCAATAACCAATATGCAGGAACAGTTTGGGGATAAATTGAAAACCTAAACATAACATGTGCTATTTACACAAACATCTGCCACAATAATCATATTACTTGTATTTTTTAAACAAGCTCCTTATAAACTGCACAAGCACCAGAAACACTGTTGTTTTGACAAATAGAAGAAAAATCACGGATATCAATTAGGGAGGAAATCAGGTTGTATGTGCTGTTGAAACTAACACAACTAAAAACATGGAAATGTGAGATATATTTCACCTCACTGGTTAGAGGACAACCTGCAGAAGACAGTCAGCTACATGTTGGAGTGATGCATTTAAATGTAGGGGGCGCTAAACAAAGGAACACAACACTTATTTGTCATCACTCATCAATATCATGTTGAAATCAATTGTGCCGACAGGAGGGAGATGAGGTTGCACGTCCTGTTAAAACTAACAGCTCAAAAATAACTCCTTCATGTATGTATTTTCTGATGTTTGATCAGAGATCTTTTATCAGAGTACCTCTTGTCACACTGAACACAGCTATAATATTTCTCTCCTGTGTGTGTTCTCTGGTGTGATGTCAGCTTGTCAGATCTACCAAAACTCTTCCCACATTGATCACAGCTATAAGGTTTCTCTCCTGTGTGTATTCTCTGGTGCAATGTCAGATGGCCAGATGTAGTAAAACTCTTCCCACATTGACCACAGCTATAAGGTTTCTCTCCTGTGTGTATTCTCTGGTGCAATGTCAGATGGCCAGATGTAGTAAAACTCTTCCCACATTGACCACAGCTATAAGATTTCTCTCCTGTGTGTATTCTCTGGTGTTGAGTCAAATTGCCAGATGTAGTAAAACTCTTCCCACATTGACCACAGCTATAAGGTTTCTCTCCAGTGTGTATTCTCTGGTGCAATGTCAGATAGCCAGATGTAGTGAAACTCTTCCCACATTGACCACAGCTATAAGGTTTCTCTCCTGTGTGTATTCTCTGGTGCAATGTCAGATGGCCAGATCTAGTAAATCTCTTCCCACATTGACCACAGCTATAAGGTTTCTCTCCTGTGTGTTTTCTCTGGTGTACTGTAAGATTGCTAGATTTAGTAAAACTTCTCCCACATTGAACACAGCTATAAGGTCTCTCTCCTGTGTGTATTCTCTGGTGCAATGTCAGATGGCCAGATCTAGTAAAACTCTTTCCACATTGACCACAGCTATAAGGTTTCTCTCCAGTGTGTATTCTCTGGTGCAATGTCAGAGAGCCAGATGTAGTAAAACTCTTCCCACATTGAATACAGGTAAAATATTTCTCTCCTGTGTGGATTCTCTGATGAATTTTAATGCCTGCTGAGGAGGTGAAACTCTTCCCACAGTCAGAGCAGCAGTGAGTTCTCTTCCCTGTGGGTCTCTGTGGGTGTTTATTGAGGTGTTCTGATCTGGAGAGACTCTTCTCTGTCTCCTCAGCATCATGAGGTTGTTGAGGCTCCCCAGAGGATCCACGATAGTCACGTCTCTCTCCTGTGTGAACAACAAAGTCAGACAGATGATTAAAGGCCCACAACAGCGGAAATCCATTGAAAAAGGTGATGCCAACAGCATAGCCATGATGTTGTACAACAATTTCTGTTCGTAATGAATGTTAAAATTATTTGACAATTGTCTTAAAATGAGCAAAAAGTCATATTTTGTCTTGTTTTCACATTAGTAGTAACATCTAAGATTGTAGACTAGAAATAAGTTATTCATGTTGTTGAAACTCTAAGCAGTGTGGTAGAAGACTTTTGGTCTACAATACAGGCCCCCCTTCTGTGTTTTCTAAAATTGCGGCACCAGGGCAATTTGACTGCAGAAACTCCTCCATGCTGATGAGGAAACCACTCGTTATGGATGTAGTATATCTGGTAATGAGGAAACCACTAGTTATGGATGTAGTATATCTGGTAATGAGGAAACCACTAGTTATGGATGTAGTATATCTGGTAATGAGGAAACCACTAGTTATGGATGTAGTATATCTGGTAATGAGGAAACCACTAGTTATGGATGTAGTATATCTGGTAATGAGGAAACCACTAGTTATGGATGTAGTATATCTGGTAATGAGGAAACCACTAGTTATGGATGTAGTATATCTGGTAATGAGGAAACCACTAGTTATGGATGTAGTATATCTGCTAATGAGGAAACCACTAGTTATGGATGTAGTATATCTGGTAATGAGGAAACCACTAGTTATGGATGTAGTATATCTGGTAATGAGGAAACCACTAGTTATGGATGTAGTATATCTGGTAATGAGGAAACCACTAGTTATGGATGTAGTATATCTGGTAATAAGGAAACCACTAGTTATTGATGTAGTATATCTGGTAATGAGGAAACCACTAGTTATGGATGTAGTATATCTGGTAATGAGGAAACCACTAGTTATGGACGTAGTATATCTGCTAATGAGGAAACCACTAGTTATGGATGTAGTATATCTGGTAATGAGGAAACCACTAGTTATGGATGTGGTATATCTGGTAATGAGGAAACCACTAGTTATGTATGTAGTATATCTGGTAATGAGGAAACCGATAGTTATGGATGTAGTATATCTGGTCATGAGGAAACCACTAGTTATGGATGTAGTATATCTGGTAATGAGGAAACCACTAGTTATGGATGTAGTATATCTGCTAATGAGGAAACCACTAGTTATGGATGTAGTATATCTGGTAATGAGGAAACCACTAGTTATGGATGTAGTATATCTGGTAATGAGGAAACCACTAGTTATGGATGTAGTATATCTGCTACTGAGGAAACCACTAGTTATGGACGTAGTATATCTGGTAATGAGGAAACCACTAGTTATGGATGTAGTATATCTGGTAATGAGGAAACCACTAGTTATGGATGTAGTATATCTGGTAATGAGGAAACCACTAGTTATGGACGTAGTATATCTGCTAATGAGGAAACCACTAGTTATTGATGTAGTATATCTGGTAATGAGGAAACCACTAGTTATGGATGTAGTATATCTGGTAATGAGGAAACCACTAGTTATGGACGTAGTATATCTGGTAATGAGGAAACCACTAGTTATGGACGTAGTATATCTGGTAATGAGGAAACCACTAGTTATTGATGTAGTATATCTGGTAATGAGGAAACCACTAGTTATGGATGTAGTATATCTGGTAATGAGGAAACCACTAGTTATGGACGTAGTATATCTGCTAATGAGGAAACCACTAGTTATTGATGTAGTATATCTGGTAATGAGGAAACCACTAGTTATGGATGTAGTATATCTGGTAATGAGGAAACCACTAGTTATGGATGTAGTATATCTGGTAATGAGGAAACCACTAGTTATGGATGTAGTATATCTGGTAATGAGGAAACCACTAGTTATGGATGTGGTATATCTGCTAATGAGGAAACCACTAGTTATTGATGTAGTATATCTGGTAATGAGGAAACCACTAGTTATGGATGTAGTATATCTGGTAATGAGGAAACCACTAGTTATGGACGTAGTATATCTGGTAATGAGGAAACCACTAGTTATGGATGTAGTATATCTGGTAATGAGGAAACCACTAGTTATGGACGTAGTATATCTGGTAATGAGGAAACCACTAGTTATGGACGTAGTATATCTGGTAATGAGGAAACCACTAGTTATGGATGTAGTATATCTGCTAATGAGGAAACCACTAGTTATGGATGTAGTATATCTGGTAATGAGGAAACCACTAGTTATGGATGTAGTATATCTGGTAATGAGGAAACCACTAGTTATGGATGTAGTATATCTGCTAATGAGGAAACCACTAGTTATGTATGTAGTATATCTGGTAATGAGGAAACCACTAGTTATGGACGTAGTATATCTGGTAATGAGGAAACCACTAGTTATGGACGTAGTATATCTGGTAATGAGGAAACCACTAGTTATGGATGTAGTATATCTGGTAATGAGGAAACCACTAGTTATGGACGTAGTATATCTGCTAATGAGGAAACCACTAGTTATGGATGTAGTATATCTGGCAATGAGGAAACCACTAGTTATGGATGTGGTATATCTGGTAATGAGGAAACCACTAGTTATGTATGTAGTATATCTGCTAATGAGGAAACCACTAGTTATGGACGTAGTATATCTGGTAATGAGGAAACCACTAGTTATGGATGTAGTATATCTGGTAATGAGGAAACCACTAGTTATGGATGTAGTATATCTGGTAATGAGGAAACCACTAGTTATGGATGTAGTATATCTGGTAATGAGGAAACCACTAGTTATGGATGTAGTATATCTGCTAATGAGGAAACCACTAGTTATGGATGTAGTATATCTGGTCATGAGGAAACCACTAGTTATGGATGTAGTATATCTGGTAATGAGGAAACCACTAGTTATGGATGTAGTATATCTGCTAATGAGGAAACCACTAGTTATGGATGTAGTATATCTGGTAATGAGGAAACCACTAGTTATGGATGTAGTATATCTGCTAATGAGGAAACCACTAGTTATGGATGTAGTATATCTGCTAATGAGGAAACCACTAGTTATGGATGTAGTATATCTGCTAATGAGGAAACCACTAGTTATGGATGTAGTATATCTGGTAATGAGGAAACCACTAGTTATGGATGTAGTATATCTGCTAATGAGGAAACCACTAGTTATGGATGTAGTATATCTGGTAATGAGGAAACCACTAGTTATGGATGTAGTATATCTGGTAATGAGGAAACCACTAGTTATGGATGTGGTATATCTGCTAATGAGGAAACCACTAGTTATGGATGTAGTATATCTGGTAATGAGGAAACCACTAGTTATGGATGTAGTATATCTGCTAATGAGGAAACCACTAGTTATGGATGTAGTATATCTGGTAATGAGGAAACCACTAGTTATGGATGTAGTATATCTGGTAATGAGGAAACCACTAGTTATGGATGTAGTATATCTGCTAATGAGGAAACCACTAGTTATGGATGTAGTATATCTGGTAATGAGGAAACCACTAGTTATGGATGTAGTATATCTGCTAATGAGGAAACCACTAGTTATGGATGTAGTATATCTGGTAATGAGGAAACCACTAGTTATGGATGTAGTATATCTGCTAATGAGGAAACCACTAGTTATGGATGTAGTATATCTGGTAATGAGGAAACCACTAGTTATGGATGTAGTATATCTGGTAATGAGGAAACCGATAGTTATGGACGTAGTATATCTGCACAAAAATAATATTTTGGGAAAAAATGAACTTTGGCTATCTACCTGGGAGTCTCGTGAGTGAAAACATCCGAAGTTCATCAAAGGTAAACAATTTAATTTGATTGCTTTTCTGATTTTCGTGACCAGGTTGCCTGCTGCTAGCTAGGCATAATGCTATGCTAGGCTATCGATAAACTTACAGAAATGCTTGTCTAGCTTTGGCTGTAAAGCATAATTTCAAAATCTGAGATAACAGGGTGATTAACAAAAGGCTAAGCTGTGTTTGAATATACACTGCTCAAAAAAAGAAAGGGAACACTTAAACAACACAATGTAACTCCAAGTCAATCACACTTCTGTGAAATCAAACTGTCCACTTAGGAAGCAACACTGATTGACAATACATTTCACATGCTGTTGTGCAAATGGAATAGACAACAGGTGGAAATTATAGGCAATTAGCAAGACACCCCCAATAAAGGAGTGGTTCTGCAGGGGGTGACCACAGACCACTTCTCAGTTCCTATGCTTCCTGGCTGATGTTTTGGTCACTTTTGAATGCTGGCGGTGCTTTCACTCTAGTGGTAGCATGAGACAGAGTCTACAAACACACAAGTGGCTCAGGTAGTGCAGCTCATCCAGGATGGCACATCAATGCGAGCTGTGGCAAGAAGGTTTGCTGTGTCTGTCAGCGTAGTGTCCAGAGCATGGAGGCGCTACCAGGAGACAGGCCAGTACATCAGGAGACGTGGAGGAGGCCGTAGGAGGGCAACAACCCAGCAGCAGGACGCTACTTCCGCCTTTGTGCAAGGAGGAGCACTGCCAGAGCCCTGCAAAATGACCTCCAGCAGGCCACAAATGTGCATGTGTCTGCTCAAACGGTCAGAAACAGACTCCATGAGGGCGGTATGAGGGCCCAACGTCCACAGGTGGGGTTTGTGCTTACAGCCCAACACCGTGCAGGACGTTTGGCATTTGCCAGAGAACACCAAGATTGGCAAATTCGCCACTGGTGCCCTGTGCTCTTCACAGATGAAAGCAGGTTCACACTGAGCACGTGACAGAGTCTGGGGACGCCGTGGAGAACGTTCTGCTGCCTGCAACATCCTCCAGCATGACCAGTTTGGCAGTGGGTCAGTCATGGTGTGGGGTGGCATTTCTTTGGTGGGCAGCACAGCCCTCCATGTGCTCACCAGAGGTAGCCTGACTGCCATTAGGTACCGAGATGAGATCCTCAGATCCCTTGTGAAACCATATGTGGTGTGGTTGGACCTGGGTTCCTCCTAATGCAAGACAATGCTAGACCTCATGTGTCTGGAGTGTGTCAGCAGTTCCTGCAAGAGGAAGGCATTGATGTTATGGACTGGCCCGCCCGTTCCCCAGACCTGAATCCAATTGAGCACATCTGGGACATCATGTCTCGCTCCATCCACCGTTGCACCACAGACTGTCCAGGAGTTGGCGGATGCTTTAGTCCAGGTCTGGGAGGAGATCCCTCAGGAGACCATCAGCCACCTTATCAGGAGCATGCCCAGGCGTTGTAGGGAGGTCATACAGGCACGCGGAGGCCACACACACTACTGAGCCTAATTTTGACTTGTTTTAAGGACATTACATCAAAGTTGGATCAGCCTGTAGTGTGGTTTTCCACTTTAATTGAGTGTGACTCCAAATCCAGACCTCCATGGGTTGATAAATTTGATTTCCATTGATAATTTTTGTGTGATTTTGTTGTCAGCACATTCAACTATGTAAAGAAAAAAGTATTTAATAAGAATATTTCATTCATTCAGATCTAGGATGTGTTATTTTAGTGTTCCCTTTATTTTTTTGAGCAGTGTATTTCACTTGTGATTTCATTCACTTGTATCTAGTAAGAGTTTTTGTCTGTTGCGTTAGTTAGCTAATTAGTGTCAGTTGATGACAATTCCCCCGGATCCGGGATGGGTAGTTCCAAGAGGTTTTGTCTTTTGTTTGAAACATTCCTGTCAATGTTGAGTAAGGACGCACACCCAATTACGCAAATAGAAGTAGGACGAGACTACCTGGCCTGCACACAAATGTAGGCCTATAAATGTGCCCATTTGGGGATGTCTGATAGTATTTCTGATTGTCTTAACGCACCACCACTAATGAGTTGTGGAGCTTCTCAAAGTAATGCTTTATTCACCTCAAACAGCAAGTAAACAAAGTCTAATCAAAATCAATTGCAAATGACAATAGTTCCTCAAAGAATTTTTGTAAAATATTTCTAGCTCTTGCCCTTTCGATTACCACTCTGCATGAAAGGGAAAAATGTAATGCTCTGATCCAGTGGAAATGTCATAAAAAACCTGATTACTTCTTATCCTTTTCACAAATAGCCTACACCTACTGTGTGTGTCCAGAACTCACTGGAGCAGGAAACTGAGGGCCAAGAATATTTTATACAATGTTGCAAGCTTACTATCCGAGTTTCCTGACCCAGTTGATAGTTGATACAGTGTTTCAAGTTTGTTGTAGACAGGCCATGTGCAGCCAATGTGATTTCTAGGATATTTATTTTTATCAAGATATTTTCTACCTGCAGAATGCAATATTTTTATTTGTTGGCTTTATGTAGGCTATTTTTCTTTACATAGTTGGCAATGGCAATAAAAGTTATTCTTAGATTTGTATAATTTTCATTAAGATTTAGATAGAATGTAGATTCTAGACAATAATTTTGAGATACTATTATAAATTAAATGAAACTGTTCCACGAAAATGTGCATATGAAAATCATAATTGGCACACAGATTAGTAGAAATTAGTAGAAATGGTCCAACTGGAAAAGGTTGCCGACTGCTGGTGTAGTCTATTACTGAACATTTCTACACTGGTCATTCTAGAATATACTATATATCCTAGAAACCTGGTTAAACTATCATTATGACATCATGGATGAATTCTAGAATATACTATTTAGCCTAGAAACCTGGTTAAATGATCATTATGACCTTATGGATGGCCGGTCGTTGTATTCATAGTGTAGTGAATTCAGGGGGAGGCCCTGAGCTGAACTTAAACCTGGGTCCAGCGACTGTCAAGTCAACACCTTATAACTGTTACGCCACGATGTCTGAACGTCTTGACGAGGTCGCTAGGTGTTGTTTTTTTAAAACCCACACAATCCAGCAATCTACAGTTCAAACAATAACACATCTGTCATTCCACCACTGTTTTGGTAATAAAATGATTATGGGGTTGGAGAAATGTAACTACAGACAGACAGACCTATGGATGCAAGGACTGACCATCCATGATATCAACATTATAGTTTTAACCATGTTGAGGCGATACAGTGTTGATTTACATTGTTTCTAAACATTGTAATAAAAAAAGCTTATTTGGGGTTCTGATGTGGTACAACAGTTGAACTAAGCTCACGAGGCATGTGTTATATTCTTCAAGAATCAATGGCTGTAAATAAATAATTTAAAAGTCACAATATGGATGTAGCAATTGCAGATTTCCACCTTAACACCAAACATCAGTTCAACTGAAGAGTTTGTGCCTCTGTTTTTAAGACAGTACTTACTAGTGTTAATCAGGGAACGGTTTCTCAAAACCATCTTATGGCTAAATTCTTTGTTGGAACCATTGGATGCCTTAAGATGCGTTTGGGAAATCGAGCCCAGATATCTAGGTTCCTCCTCTTCTCCCACCTGCTCCTTTTTCGATGTAACAGTCATCTCTCCCTCCTCCTCTTTCACTCCATAAACTGCATCCTCCTCCTCTTCTTCTTTCACAGTAATGGCCTCACCCTGTACTTCTTGTTTTACTGTGATATCACCCTCTCCTTTAGCAGGGGAGTAGCTTAGTGACCGCATGGTCGGGGATGTTAGCTATGCTAATGCTAACTTAACCAGCCCGCTAGCTGACTAATAACAACACCGTAAATATGAAATTAAAGCGGATAACTAACTAGACGATAGAAGTGGGTTTAAAACACAGTGTCTAACACAGTTCGTCTATTTTGTGTAGCAAGCTACTGAGGTGTCTGACTAACTGTTGCTGCTGCTGAAAGAAGCGTTCCGTCCACTAGATTATACGTCACACCAACAGCATAACCTTAAATTCCCAGACCGCCATCTGCTGACTGGAGTGGGTAACGCAGTTGAGTAAAATGTATATTTTATCTTCAGACAACAAGTTAAAGTGTAGGAAGCATGAGTTTTAACTCACCAGTGTAACAATACAGTGTGGTTAAAAACTTAGTAAGCTAGTTGTAGTCACTTTATGGTTACCTATAAGAACAAACAGTTATGTTTTTGCGTTATTACATATTTATTAACTTATTTCGGAAAATCTTCTAAACTACCCACAATGCACTATTTCCCAACGTCATATGGATGATCAACTCTGTGCTACCGAGTTTGTATGCCAGTGTAACGACCGAGGTAAAGACAGTTTTAAGTTGGATATTCGACAGATATTCGTGCTTTCAAACCTCAATAGCTTTCAAACCACTTGAGCCACAGACTCCAAATAAGTGTCATGATGTTGGAAATATTGCGCACAACATTGCACAGTTCTTATTTTCACGATTTGGACATTCATTCTCTTTCCAAAGCTAATAAACATGTGGAAATGTGAGCAATATTTTGTATTCCTTGTTGAATTAGTTAGGGAGCGTAAACAAAGTACAAACTTTTTTTACATTCAAATTTCAATAGGTCCTTGGTCATGTGATCTACTGACTTCAATCTTCAGACTTCAAAAAGGTTCAGAATGTCCACTGACTACACTTCTATATTGCACAAACTTTAGTTTGTCCATTTTCATCTCACATGGTTTTACATTAAAAACAATTTTTTATTAAAAATTCAATAGCTCCTTGGTCGTGTGACCTATTGTCTGCTGACTAACTTTCCATATTGCACAGTCTGGTTTGTGTAGTGTAAAATCACAAGGTGTAACATACATTTTTCATAGTTTCAAATTTGTTCTAAGTACTTTCCCCTGTTTTTTTCCTTTTCCCATATTTCCCGTATTTAACAGCGATAGGAGAGAGACAGATAGGAGAGAGAGACAGATAGGAGAGAGAGACAGATAGGAGAGAGAGACAGATAGGAGAGAGACAGATAGGAGAGAGAGACAGATAGGAGAGAGACAGATAGGAGAGAGAGACAGATAGGAGAGAGAGACAGATAGGAGAGAGACAGATAGGAGAGAGAGACAGATAGGAGAGAGAGACAGATAGGAGAGAGACAGATAGGAGAGAGAGACAGATAGGAGAGAGAGACAGATAGGAGAGAGAGACAGATAGGAGAGAGACAGATAGGAGAGAGAGACAGATAGGAGAGAGACAGATAGGAGAGAGAGACAGATAGGAGAGAGAGACAGATAGGAGAGAGAGACAGATAGGAGAGAGACAGATAGGAGAGAGAGACAGATAGGAGAGAGAGACAGATAGGAGAGAGAGACAGATAGGAGAGAGAGACAGATAGGAGAGAGAGACAGATAGGAGAGAGACAGATAGGAGAGAGAGACAGATAGGAGAGAGAGACAGATAGGAGAGAGAGACAGATAGGAGAGAGACAGATAGGAGAGAGAGACAGATAGGAGAGAGACAGATAGGAGAGAGACAGATAGGAGAGAGAGACAGATAGGAGAGAGAGACAGATAGGAGAGAGAGACAGATAGGAGAGAGAAACAGATAGGAGAGAGAGACAGATAGAAGAGAGAGACAGATAGGAGAGAGAGACAGATAGGAGAGAGAGACAGATAGGAGAGAGAGACAGATAGGAGAGAGAGACAGATAGGAGAGAGAGACAGATAGGAGAGAGACAGATAGGAGAGAGACAGATAGGAGAGAGAGACAGATAGGAGAGAGAGACAGATAGGAGAGAGACAGATAGGAGAGAGAGACAGATAATATATCCTTTTATCGTTAACATCAACCATAAAAGAAAATGGCAAAGTACGAGAGTCATGCTATTAATTGTTCAAAGCAGGGATGGAGAGTTAGCTGGTGAGGTAGGCTGCAGTGGGTTTGCTGGTCAATACAAATACTGAACATGGATGGAGAGTTAGCTGGTGAGGTAGGCTGCAGTGGGTTTGCTGGCCAATACATATACTGAACAGGGATGGAGAGTTAGCTGGTGAGGTGGGCTGCAGTGGGTTTGCTGGCCAATACATATACTGAACAGGGATGGAGAGTTAGCTGGTGAGGTGGGCTGCAGTGGGATTTCACCATGTTAACTTCCTATTTATCCCTGGTTGATGTACATGTCAGTGTTAACTTCCTCTTTATCCCTGGTTGATGTACATGTCAGTGTTAACTTCCTCTTTATCCCTGGTTGATGTACATGTCAGTGTTAACTTCCTCTTTATCCCTGGTCGATGTACATGTCAGTGTTAACTTCCTCTTTATCCCTGGTTGATGTACATGTCAGTGTTAACTTCCTCTTTATCCCTGGTTGATGTACATGTCAGTGTTAACTTCCTCTTTATCCCTGGTTGATGTACATGTCAGTGTTAACTTCCTCTTTATCCCTGGTTGATGTACATGTCAGTGTTAACTTCCTCTTTATCCCTGGTTGATGTACATGTCAGTGTTAACTTCCTCTTTATCCCTGGTTGATGTACACGTCAGTGTTAACTTCCTCTTTATCCCTGGTTGATGTACATGTCAGTGTTAACTTCCTCTTTATCCCTGGTTGATGTACATGTCAGTGTTAACTTTCTCTTTATCCCTGGTTGATGTACATGTCAGTGTTAACTTCCTCTTTATCCCTGGTTGATGTACATGTCAGTGTTAACTTCCTCTTTATCCCTGGTTGATGTACATGTCAGTGTTAACTTCCTCTTTATCCCTGGTTGATGTACATGTCAGAGCCTCTTCAGTGTGGATGGGGTAGAGCAGACATTTTCAACAACAAAGACTGCACTTCCAGTTTGTGTTCTTTACTCTGGTGAACTCTTTGGTCTTCATTCTGAGGCACAGCACATGGAACCCCCGTTGGCAAAGCATTCAATCTAAAACAAAGCGGAACACGTTAGAAGTAATATCAAATATCGATGCAGTATGACGAATTAGCCATCCATTGTGTTATATCATAAATTGTCTTACATGCCGTCACTGTTGTCAAAAGATTATAAACATGTTAAATAAAGTTACTAACCCTGTCAGTCTGGGCCACATCCAGGTTCTTCATCAGTGGCACACATGAAGCAGGCTTTTTTGAACTCTGAAATCATAGGCATGAACTGAACATATGGCTGTCCCACACAACTACATAAAAATAAAGAATTGACATTTACTTTGAATTAAATGTCATTACATACCAGACATTTTTAGTATATCCTCAGCCATTTATTTCTGCAGTTGCTCCATGTGTTTTTTGAAGGTTCCATATCAATTTGGGATGTTGGGGAAGTTCTGTGCAACTTCCTTGGCCATCTACACCAAAAAATATAAAATAGAGTTTTTGACCTAATTGTCACATAACAGCTAACCATTCATTATTGAAAATATAACTATCAAACCTACATTACAAAGACCCCACAGCTATTTTAGATGTGTTTTAAATGTCATGAAAAGCACTTTACAAAGTACTTTTATTATTTATTATAGTCTGACATGTCTGCAGAAATGTTGCAATTTTGTAATGTGTTTTTTTGGGGGGGTAAATTGTTTTGTAAATATTAATTCACATTTGTGCTGCCACTAAATAAACAATTAATTATTTAAGTCAATATTGTCAATATTATTATAATCTGTTTTTATAATGGAGGGAGGGTGGACAGGGAGTTAAAAAAGGAACCCCAAAAGGTTCCTTGAGCAACCATGATAAGGGGTTCTTCAAATAACTTTTTTAGCTTTTTGTCTGAAAGTATAAACCTCATCTTTATCAAATTATCCATTAAAGATACCAATTTAAAACCTACGTTTGTCCACATATGGGTTGTTGAAATTGTATCTAATTATATTCCCAGTTTTACTTTATCAAATCTGTAGTAATCATTATACACACATACAATTCATCATCTTTTCCTATATTTACAGAATCCATATAAAACGTAAGATATTCTCAGCGACTTGCGACAACCATTCAATTTGCTTTTTCAAGGACTCTCCATAGCTAAGAAGCAGCTCTCCAAACATACTCCCAGCAGAATAAAAAAATAAACTTTTGTTTCCCAGACAATGACCATGGGATCCTTAACTGTTCTCTAACCTCCCAGAGACCACGGCAAAATCAAGCCTCCCAGGAACTATAGACCTTCCGCTGCTTTCTAAAATATCATCTCGTTTATTATCCAAATTTCAATAATCTGAGTAAGCATATTTCTATATGTTACTATCCAAACGTCAGATTAACACTCATTTCCACATTCACACAACTCTCATATCAGTCACACAATGCTATTCCCAAACATACCTAATCAATTCGTTTTTCAACAATATTTTTACCTGCAGGAATATTTTCACAATTCTATCTCATGGTTAGTTCCTAGAATAATGCAACTCATACATTTATACTCAGAGCCTCCTGACTGGGCCCTGTTTACACCCCCACACAGGAGTACACACTCAGGTCCTGACTCGGCCCTGTTTACACCTCCAAGGTGCCCCCTCGCATAGGAATACACACTCCGAGCCTCCTGACTGGGCCCTGTTTACACCCCCACACAGGAGTACACACTCAGGTCCTGACTCGGCCCGGTTTACGCCTCCAAGGTGCCCCCTCACATAGGAATACACACTCAGAGCCTACTGCCTCGGCTCAGTTTACATTTCAAAGGTGCCCCCCTCACACAGGAATATACACTCAGAGCCTACGAGGATATTCTAAAAACTCACTTTAAAAAAAACTAGGTGTATAGAATCTGCTCGCTGCCTCAGGTGGGTCCATCTGCTCCGTTCCCGAAGTGTGGTCTCCATGAGATTCCAAGTTTGAGGGATCCCTCAAGGACGATTTACCCAGGTCGTCAGGAGCGGTCACCAAGTCAAGATTCACATTGCCAAATGTGGTTGTAAATTTCTTTAATATCAAATGAGAAACAAACTTATCACACAAGTCAGATTTATTCTTATTAAACTAAATCTTTATTCACTTAATAAGGGAGCAGGTCAATACAACACACACATATAAAGTGAATCAATTGAGTGCTCTACGATAATGATGGCTGGTCAACAAATCACCCCCAGATGATTCGTTGAGAGCCACGAGACAAAAGTACAAAGGTCTTTTATAGCTAAGATACACCCCTTTCAACCTATATGACCAACAGATGTATGGAACGGGTCACAAGGTTAAGATTTGTATGAAAGATACTGTCTGCTGAGAATTATAAGCATCTGCTGTAAAAACAGTACTCTGAGTAGAAACCAGGGTCTGGCCCTGGGGTCATCTCTCCCTGGTAACATATAGAACAGAAACATTAACTCATAATCTGGAATACTGTCTCTTTAGGTTTTAATCACCCAAAAGACATTGTAAATCTCCTGTCAGTGTTTCCTCCCAGAGGCCCATCCTCAGTAGAACACAGACACAATAGTTCTAAGAACCCTCTATTCTGTTGCATAAAACAACCATTTGATACAATAAAAGTACAATAACATAATGTTGCAGTTTTGCTCTCAGTGTCCACTGAAAGTTGACTAGTAACAACAACTGGGACCTAAAAGACACCCACCATGAGACCCACTAAATCTGCCCAAGAAGAGGCAAACAAGAGAAAAACCCACAACAAACTTAAAAACAGGAAGCAAACCAAAACGGTGGTGGTTAAAATAATTTATTACAATCAATACCATTCATACTATTACAAAATCATAATTCTCATTCATTCTTAATTCATTGTATTTACAAAAACATCAAACAAAAACAAACCTCAGGGGAGCATCGTCCCTCCCCGTCATACCTAACCAATACCTAACCCTTTCCCTATCTCCCCTTCCCTAATCTATCCCCTTACCAAACTCACTCTAACACTCCCAGCCCTAAACCCCCTTTCCACCTCTCCCGTGCCGCATGCTTCCCCCACTTCCTCTCCTCCCTCTTCATCTTCCCCCTCAAATCACCTTCCACCCTTCTCACTATCCCTTCCACCCCCCAATCTCTCCCTGTCTTGACTAAATTCTGCCTGGCTTCCCACAGTCCCTTTTTAAAGAGACTCATGAGAAGCCAGAGCAGAAACCTGTCCCTATCCGTTCCCTTTGCTCTCCCTACGCCTCTCTCTAGCCTAGCCCATGTCACAACAAAATCACTCCTAACCACACCTAGCATTACCCGTGCCCTAGCCCAGACTAGTCCGGCAAAGGCACAGTCCCAAAAGGCATGGCGCACAGTCTCCTCCCTGCCACAAGAGGATCTTGGACAGGTGGGGGATTGCACCAAACTATACCGGTACAAGATGGCACGTACCGGCAAGCACTTATGGAGGCCCAACCAATTCAGGTCCTTGAGCCTGTTGTCCAGGCCCCGCGCCTGCACTCCCTCCCAGACCACTGACGAGATGCCCGCTACAGGCGCAGGACTCCCTGCCTGCCTGACCTCCTCGTACAGGTAGGTGCCTGTGGTCTAAACCTACTCGGGCAACTTCAACCTCGGGGTGCGCACGCAGCCACTTGGCCGCATGGCCAAAATGCCACGGCAGCTGTTCCGCCCGAGGACCCGCGTTAGACCACACCATTACGCTTCTCGCCTTATACGAGAAGAACACCCGCAGGAGGTAACCGGACGGGTGTATAACCGGACGAGCAAGCTCCGTCAACAAGAAAGAAACAAAAATGGCCTCCAGCTTGAGGGGGAAATGTGGTACCCCCCTACCTCCCTCCCCGATGGGACAGATCATGCGTGCCCTGGCGACCCACTCGCACCTGCCACTCCACATAAACTGAAACACAAGCCTCACTAGAGGCCTCCTCAGACAAGCTGGCAAAAGATAGATGTATGCCACATACAAAAGAGACGGCAACACATCCACCTTTAGGACCAGGACTTTGCCCATAAAAGACAAATACCTTGCCTTCCACATTGCTAGCTTCCTCTGTACCACTGCGATACGCATGTTCCAGTTTAGCGTCGCTGAGCCGGAGGTCTCAAAATGAACCCAGAGAATCCTCAGGGCCCCTTCACAGAGAGATAACCCCCCAGGCACATCCGTTCTACCGCGCCATCTTCCGAAAAACTTGACGGAAGACTTTGCATGGTTCAGAACCGCTCCCGACGCTCGGGTGAAATCCCCAAAGATGGCAAGGGACCTTGTCAGGCACGAGTCCTTGCACAACAGCAAGGAAGTGTCGTCGGCGTACTGTGTCATCTTAACACGCAGCCCACCGCTTCCAGGGATCAACAAGCCTTCCACCCCTGTGTCTGCCCTAATGGCAGCCCCCAGAGGCTCCATGTACAGAACGAAGAGGAGAGCCGAGAGTGGGCATCCCTGCCTGACCCCAGACGAGAGGTCAAAAACGTCACCTAAGTGACTATTTACACTAACTCGACACCCCGCTCCGACATTTAAAGTACGGATCCATCCTATAAACTTCTCCCCAAATCCTAATCTACCTAACACTCTGAATAGAAAAGATCTATTCACTCGATCAAAAGCTTTCGCCTGATCTAGCGCTGCTACCATTAAAGGCAGCCCTCTATCTTCAACCCAAGCGATGGAATCCCTGATCAACTGTAGGTTCCATCTTATAGAGCGGCCCTCTACCCCGCACGTCTGATCCTCGTGGACGACGTAGGGAAGGGCTGTGCGCAACCGGTCTGCTAAAACCTTTGCAAGAATCTTGTAATCTACGCACAGCATGGTCAATGGCCGCCAGTTGCCAAGGTCAGTTGCTTCCCCCTTCTTATAAAGAAGTGACAGCACACCAACAGCCATTGATCCCCCCGGGACCTCCGTCTCAAGGATGGCCTTCAAGACTTCGAGAACCACTGGTCCAAGTATACCCCAAAACTTGAGGTAAAACTCAGCCGGCAGCCCATCCATCCCAGGCACCTTCCCTTTTCCCATCCTCCTAAGAGCGCTCTCAACCTCTTCTAGTGAGATCTGGGCCTCCATCACGTCTCTAATGTCCTCTGGCAACCACCGGGACAAGTGTTCTAAAAACACGTTTCCCTGCTCTACATCTATTTCCCTTTCCTTAAATAAACCTTGGAAATGATCAGTTGTCACCCTGACCATTTCCTCTGGTTTACTTACTATACTACCATTTTCTTCCCTAACTCCCTTCATTACCTTCCTACTCTGTCTGGCCCTAACCGACTTAAAGAACATAGCGGAACAAGTCTCATTATGTTCTAGAAAGCCACTATGCGCACGCTCCAGGAAAGCTCGAGCCTTCTGCTCCTGCAGCTCCCTGAGCTGCGCCTTTAGGGCTGCGAATCTCTCCCAGTCAATGGACCCGCCGAGGTTGCCTGCCTCGTACTCGAGTTCAATTAACCTTTGGATACGATCCACCTCCCTCCTTTCCTCCCTTTTTTTCCTTCTACAATATCCTATTATAAAAGCCCTCATCCTCCCCTTGACTAAATCCCACCACTCTAACACCCCCTCGCACATGGACCGGAGGCCGTCAAGCCTCCGAAAGAAACAAAAAAATGCATCAACGAAAGCCTGCTCCTCCAGTATATCCCGATCTAACTTCCAGTACCCCCTACCGAAGAGGCAGACTGGCGACCCCACCTGCAGGAACACCCCGTCGTGATCCGTGAAGAAAACAGGCAACAGCCGCCCAGACAACTGACCCAAAGACCTGGATACAAAAATGTAGAGCCTCCGCGCAACCCCCCTGGAGTTGCGCCATGTAGGACCGACCATTGCCGGAGTAGTGTGCAGGCCACCATCAACCAGACCATGGCAAGCCATTAGCCCAGAGATGGCACCTGCACTGCTATCACCGCCTACCCCTAAATCTATATTAAAGTCTCCTCCTATCACCAAGTGCCTGTTTGTAACACACAGGGGCGCCAGACAGTCCACCATCTCCCTCCTGTCTGCCGCCACCTGTGGCCCATACACCCCAATTAACCTATATCTAGCTTCTCTAAACTTAACATCTATCCCCAAAACTCTACCCTGCATTATTACCAAAGTGTTCTCTATTTTAACCTCTCTATGCCCACACAAAATCCCTACTCCTGTTGAGTGCACCCCTCCTATGCCCCAAAAAGATTCCCCCTTATCCCACTCCCTCTTAAATCTACACACATCCCCACCATCCCTCAGGTGAACCTCCTGTAAAAAACAGAAATCTAACCCCACACCCTCTAAATAACAAAAAACCGCCCTCCTTTTAACATTATCCCTTAACCCCCTAACATTTAGACTAAAAAAAGAAACAGAACTATTCATTTAATTATTTACAACAAATAAAAGCCCCAAAACCCAAAGAAAAACCAGGAGACTCACCCGATGCTCCCCTGGTCCATCTCCACCGGCGGGGACGTCCTCTCCTCTCCTGACGCCCCCCCCCCCGTCCTCCATCCCAACCCATGATCCAGGCAGTGTGTTGGGTCCTCCCTCCCCACCCACCACCCCCCCCTCCCTGTTTGCCTCGGGGCTGCATGTAGGGGACCCCATCTCCCCAAACAGGAGTTGGGATCCCTCTAGCAAACAACCCACCGACCCCTCACTGGAGTCATCCACTAAAATGCAAGGGGCTGAGGCAAACCGGGAGGACAAATTACCCTCCCCTCCCCCCCGCCACTCTCTTAACCCCCCCCTCCCCCTCCACACCCCCCTCCCTCTCACTTCCTGCCAAGCTCCCCCTCTTTATCCCTTTCTTCTTTGGTGAAGGAGGTAGCGGGGAGACAACGTCCCATCCCCACTAACCCCTCCACCAAATCCCTCATTTCGACCTCGAGGAAGCCTGGCAGGCTGTCCCCCCACTCCTTCCCCCCATCTCCCCCCCCTACCACCCCCTCCCCTCCCACCTCCACTCCTCCTTCTCCGTCACTGTCCCCGTTCCCTCTTCCACTCCTTCTCGTACCACTGTCCCCGTTCCCTCTTCCACTCCTTCTCGTACCACTGTCCCCTTCTCCCTCTTCTCAGCTCCTCCACCTTCTTCCGTCCCCTTTTTCTTCTCTCCTTCTGTTCCATTATTTTCTTCTCCTCGCCTCTTTCTTTCCACCTCATCCTTCTTCCCATCTTCTTCCTGCGCCATCTTTTCCCCTGTGCCATCCATGCAATCCGCACGCGTCCTTTCTTTCCTCCCCCCATCCCCCGCTCCCCCCCCAGCTGCAGACGCGTATGACCTGTGACGAGCCGGGCAATCACGCCACAGGTGTGCTCTTGAGCCACACCCGTGGCAAGCCTTGGGATCGTCACACTCCTTGGCCTCGTGCTCTTCCGACCCACAAAAACGACATTTCTTGGCGCTGCACGAGGCCAGGATATGGCCGTAGGCCATACAACGCCTGCAGAACGGGGGCTGACGTGCATAGTAGAGTGTTCCCCTGTCAGCCCCCAGGGAGAACATCGCCGGAGGATGGAGGTAGCCATCCACACTCTTCGGGGACTCCCTGAGTAACGCCTGGAACCCTCTCCTCCCGTTCCAGAAACCCAGGGAGTCCCTGAGGTACCTCGCTGAGGAGACATTGTCCATGTATCTCCCCAGAAAGGCCCTCACTTCTTCATCCTTCACGTGCGGATTGTACATGTTTACGGTGACCACCCTGAAGTTGTTCTTTGCCAGGCTGGTCACCGCATAATGGCACAGGGGTCCTTTTCTTTCCACTTCCTTTGCCATCTTCATTACTTCGTCATGTTTCTCTTGCTTGTGAAACGTCACATCAAAACCCTTTTCATTTGGGTTGCCTTGAAGGCAGAGTACTTCCTTCACCTCTATCCTGAGGCATCCCATCAATATGGTCCTTCCAAAAGTTTCCCTGCCCCAAGGTTCCATCTCCTTTTCAGTCCATGAAAATCTTACGGTATTTGCTATACCAATCCCCGGAACCGACCAGGTTTGCTTGTTTGTATTCATTTTTTTTTCTTCAAAAAAAAGCTCTCTTCAGAAAGAAGCTTCAACCTGAAGTGAAAACATCTTTAAACCAGAAAGGTGGAGCAACTAAAGGTGTTGACTCTCCACATCTATCAAGACAACTGGAGCACTGGGCCAGACACTCTTAAATAGAACCTGGACCAGCTCAGGTGAAAAACCTTCCCACTAACAAGATGGACAAGCCAGCACAGGTGTAACACATACTGACTAACGAGGTGACACCAATCAGTGCACCCTACCTGCTAACGAGCTATACCTGCTAAAGTCCAACCTCAAAACATAAATGGAAGACCAAAGCCTGTAGCACCTTCCCCCTGTAGACAACAAATATATCCTATATTTTTGTTGAACATGTCTGCTCACCCCCAACAGAAAATAACTTCCATTTCACATTATAATCAACTACAATGGTTCTACAAAATACACATGGTGTCTGGCTGTCAACAATTAAAAACAAGACAAAAACAAATTTGTAAATAAGAATATGCAATAGTATTATTTTTTAAATTGTTTCTTTCAATAGAATCCTAAAACCCACTAGCTTCTAGAAGTCTCGTCCCCTTGGAACGAGCCCAAACAAAACTAATCTCCAATACGGAAAAACGTGCAGCCAAAATAAATTGTGATCCATGGCAACGCACTGGCTAAACACAAAACTGGTTGACTGCCGACCCTTGAGACAATCAGCAACCAACTCCTGCAATATCCGTAGTAACTTAATGGTGAGGCATGGAATAATAAAACATATATTTTGTCAGGCTGAATGTTTGAAATATGAGTAGGTGATTTGAGTCATGCGTCTTCAGTTGTGGAACAAAGACAATTAGCATTTGAATGTTGTCAAGAAATACTGGAGTGATGTCAGATTGTTAATCAAATTGATTATAGACCAATTTATTATACTGCTTTCATGTGTGAAAATACAAACATCTGCAACAATTATTATATTACATGTATTTTTTTAAACAAGCAGCTTTTTCAACTAGTAGAAAACAGCTAGCTACATTTTGAAGTGCTGCATTTTGATTAAAGTGGGTCACCAACGCAGTAAGTGTAACACAGCTCTTTTTTTGTTACTCACTTTGTTAAATAATATTTCAATTCAGAGCCTGGATTTTCCCCTGAGGCTAATATCCATATCATGCTGCAATCAATTGAACAGGGTAAACGATAAGGTAGAACATCATTAAAACACTTCTACTACAATGTTAAAACATTCTACATTGTGACATCATTAAAATACTCCTACTACAATGTTAAAACATTCTACATTGTGACATCATTAAAATACTCCTACAATGTTAAAACATTCTACATTGTGACATCATTAAAATACTCCTACTACAATGTTAAAACATTCTACATTGTGACATTATTTCAGTGATATCATGAAACAACTTCTTCATGCATGTATTTTCTGACTTTTTGATCAGAGATCTGTTATCAGAGTATCTCTTGTCACATTGATCACAGCTAAAAGGTTTCTCTCCTGTGTGTGTTCTCTGGTGTTGAGTCAGATTGCTAGCTTGAACAAAACTCCTCCCACATAAATCACAAGTATAAGGTTTCTCTCATGTGTGTGTTCTCTGGTGTTGAGTCAGATGGCTAGCTTGAACAAAACTCCTCCCACATTGATCACAGCTATAAGGTTTCTCTCCTGTGTGTGTTCTCTGGTGTACTGTCAGAATGCTAGATGTAGTAAAACTCCTCCCACATTGATCACAGCTATAAGGCTTCTCTCCTGTGTGTGTTCTCTGGTGCTGAGTCAGATTGCTAGCTTGAACAAAACTCCTCCCACATTGATCACAGCTATAAGGTTTCTCTCCTGTGTGTGTTCTGTGGTGTTCAGTCAGATGGCTAGATTGAACAAAACACCTCCCACATTGATCACAGCTATAAGGTTTCTCTCCTGTGTGTGTTCTCTGGTGTAATGTCAGACCGCTAGATGTGGTAAAACTCCTCCCACATTGACCACAGCTATAAGGTTTCTCTCCTGTGTGTGTTCTCTGGTGTATTTTAAGTTCTGATGAAGATTTGCAACCTTTCCCACAGTCAGAGCAGCAATGAGATTTCTTCCCTGTGGGTCTCTGCTGGTGTTTCTTGAGGTGTTTTGAAGTGGAGAGACTCGCCTCTGCCTCGTTAGCATCATGAGGTTGTTGAGGCCCCCCAGAGGATCCACTATAGTTAAGTCTCTCTCCTGTGTGAACAAAAAGTCGGACAGTTGGTTTAAGGCCCACAACAGCAAAAATACACTGTAAAAAGGAGATGCCAACAGCGTAGCCATTATGTCGTACAAACAATGATGTCTGTAATGAATGTGAATTATTTGACATTTGTCTGGACAGTCAAGTGAACAGCAATAGTTATATTTTGTCTTGTTTTGCCATTAGTAGTAACATCGATGATTGTATGCAAGAAATACGTTTTTAAAGTTGTTGAAATCCTAAACAGTGTGCCAGACAACTTTTGGTCTCCAATATAGGCACCTTTCTGTAGGTCTATGTTGTTGTTAGGTGAAGTTATGGGTCCTACGGTAGGTCTATGGTATAACGAGCGGTTTCTGCATTAGCATGGAGGAGTTTATGCATGGAAAAATGTTATGCTCTGCTCTGATCCAGTGGAAATGTCATACAATACCTGATTACTTCTTATCCCTTTCACAAATAGCTTACAGCTGTGTCTGTCCCAAACTATTTCATACAATGTTGCCATCACGTTTCGGACAGACCTAGGTGATAATTGATACACTGTTTAAAGTTCTATGTAGACAGCCCATGCGCAGCCAATGTGATTTATTTTTATCTGGATATTTTCTAGATGTTTTTATTTGTTGGCTTTATGTAGGCTATTTTTACATAGTTGTCAATGGCAGTAAACATTATTTAGACATAATTTTCATTTATATAGAATGTATATTAATCACAGACAATGATTTTGAGATGCATTAAAAATGTAACTGTTCCAGTAAAATGTGAATATGAAAATCATAACTGGCACCAGATCAGTAGAAATGGTTAGATAAATGTTCACTCCAAATGGAAAACGTTGGCGACTGCTGTTTTAGTCTATTACTGGAAACTTCAGGAGCATAACGTCAGAATTTATGAAGGCCAGCAGCAGCGGGAAGAGGAAGAGTTTTTCCTAATGGTTATCCTATCTTGATCTCTGGTTCCCTCAAGTAATTTGTGTTTCTCAATTATTTAATAAAAACGGGGGATTCCTATGTTGATGATGTAAAGAATATTTGCTGCTCTGTGGTGTGTCATGAGGAGCAACCAGACGCTGCACGCATTTATGAAATTGCTTATTAGAAATTGCTTATAGACTGTGTGGGATAATAACATGGCCGTGTCCAACTCTGTAATACCAACAGGTTTCAAGCAGACCACCACAGTGTTCTAGCAGTTTCTAAAATTGCGTTTCCATTGCCCTCACTGCTGCAGTGATAAATTGCATTAATAATAAACTAATAAGACATCTAAGAAGCTAGACATCATTGTGAAGGCGGCAAACAGATTTCTGGATCCCCAGGACTTCAGACAAAATGTTACAGGGAGTACTGAATGAAGAAGTTCCCCCCTCCCAGGTTCCTGAACCTGTGTAGGGATCTGAATAGCACCATTTATGTTTGAAATTCAGGGTATTGGAGTGAATTTGGGAAGTGTTTATTTTTTATTTTACGTAATTAGCATGATTTGTTAATCCCATTTCTTTTGCGTTTTGGTTATTTTTACAACCCCGTACAGTAGGTGGCAGCAATACACCTGATGAGTGTAGTCTGACAATAAACCTCAGAAGACATGGTAGGAACCAAAGTGTCGGTCAGTGTTTCCAGTTGAGCGTAATTAGATGTTACATTACATTTTGTTTTCTTACTTCATGTAGCCTGCTAGCTAACCAACATCTTCATACTTCGCCTACTCCTTTCTGATAAGATACCGCTGCACATACATGCTCCAGTATTTATGCTGCAGTAGTTTATGTGTCGGGGGGCTGGGGTCAGTTTGTTATATCTGGAGTACTTCTCCTGTCCTATTTGGTGTCCTGTGTGAATCTAAGTGTGCGTTCTCTAATTCTCTCCTTCTCTCTTTCTCTCGGAGGACCTGAGCCCTAGGACCATGCCCCAGGACTACCTGACACGATGACTCCTTGCAGTCCCCAGTCCACCTGGCTGTGCTGATGCTCCAGTTTCAACTATTCTGCCTTATTATTATTCGACCATGCTGGTCATTTATGAACATTTGAACATCTTGGCCATGTTCTGTTATAATCTCCACCCGGCACAGCCAGAAGAGGACTGGCCATCCCACATATTCTCTCTCTAATTCTCTCTTTCTTTCTCTCTCTCGGAGGACCTGAGCCCTAGGACCAGGCCCCAGGAATAACTGACATGATGACTCCTTGCTGTCCCCAGTCCACCTGACTGTGCTGCTGCACCAGTTTCAACTATTCTGCCTTATTATTATTCGACCATGCTGGTCATTTATGAACAATTGAACATCTTGACCATGTTTTGTTATAATCTCCACCCGGCACAGCCAGAAGAGGACTGGCCACCCCACATAGCCTGGTTCCTCTCTAGGTTTCTTCCTAGGTTTTGGCCTTTCTAGGGAGTTTTTCCTAGCCACCGTGCTTCTACACCTGCATTGCTTGCTGTTTGGGGTTTTAGGCTGGGTTTCTGTACAGCACTTTGAGATATCAGCTGATGTACGAAGGGCTATATAAATAAATTTGATTTGATTTGATGCTTATCTAGGCCTACACCAGCACTGGTACCAGGCAGTATTAGCTAGCTACGTTTGCTCTGACTCTTAATACATTTAGCAAGCTAGCTAGCCCGCTAACTAGAGATTAGCACCTAACATTATTTGAGCAACACCTTGCTAAGAAAAGACAATCTTTCGCCTTTAATGTAATGGCATGAAAATAATTGCTGGAGTATTATACAATGACTTATCAACAGCTCTAACAATTTGACCCCCACAGGAAATCTACACTGGCAGTTATAGAAATACCCATTTACTATATAACCATTGATTCTTGAAGAATATAACTTATAAATGCCTCAAATGTTTCAGCCGTATTACCCCACCAGAAACCAAAACATAAGCTCGTATAACACCACTGTTTGTAAACTAATACTATATGGCTGAGGAGTAGGGTTGATCCCAAGCGTTCTGACCTCGCAATGACAGTAAAGCACCCAAGCTAACTGGCTAACGTTGGATAGCTTGCTAGACACAAATCAGAGAAAACCTCACTCTTACCATTTTACTTGCCCTAGCAGAGCTGGTTAGGCAGTTTTCATGTTATCCAGAGTGTTGGTGACTAACTGTGCTGCTGGCAACAATTTCATTTGAGCATTTTTTGCAGATGTTTACTGACACCGTCCATATTCAACAGGTATTGAGCTTTATTAAATCCATCAGTTATTCTGCGCTCTAATCAAGTCAACAAACATTGGGTAGTTAGTTAGAATATAGTTACTATACTGGCAAGTTTGATGTATAAGTAGCCAACTGACGTTAGGTAGCTAGTTAACATACCGATACATACTGCTGTAAAGATATGCTATGCCTTTGTAAGGATAGTGTAGCTAACATAACGTGTAACGTAACTTATTTGAAAAGTCATTACTTTATTACATTGCTCAACATTTGTCATAATTATTTAACCTCTAGTGACACCCCAGCCCGTGAACGGGACCGTTATCATCTGACACTAATTAGCATAACGCAACGGACATAAATCTTCCTAGAAAATATTCCTATTCCTAGATTGGAACACAGCTTAGCCTTTTGTTTATCACCCTGTCATCTCAGATTTTCAAAATATGCTTTACAGCCAAAGCTAGACAAGCATTTGTGTAAGTTTATCGATAGCCTAGCATAGCATTATGCCTTGCTAGCAGCAGGCAACCTTGTCACGATAATCAGAAAAGCAATCAAATTAAATCGTTTACCTTTGATGAACTTCGGATGTTTTCACTCACGAGACTCCCAGGTAGATAGCCAAAGTTCATTTTTTCCCCAAAGGATTATTTTTGTAGGCGAAATAGCTCCTTTTGTTCTTCGCGTTTGGCTGAGAAATCGACCGGAAATTGCGGTCATGACAACGCTGAAAAATATTCCAAATTAGCTCCATAATATCGACAGAAACATGGCAAACATTGTTTATAATCAATCCTCAGTGTTTTTCAAATATCTATTCGATAATATATCAACCGGGACAATTGGTTTCTCAGTAGAAGCGATTGGAATAATGGCTACCTCTGTATTTTATGCAAGAATTTCTCAGGGAGCGTCAGGTGACAACTTGCGCAATGAAGCCGCCTACGGGTATTTTTCAATATAAATGCGTAAAACTATGTCACAATGCTGTAGACACCTTGGGGAATACGTAGAAAGCGTAATCTGGTTGATAGGGCATTCACAGCTCAATAGGGACACATCGGAACGCAGGGCTTTCAAAAGATGAGTCACTTCCGGATTGGATTTTTCTCAGGCTTTCGCCTGTAACATCAGTTCTGTTAGACAATATTTTTTACAGTTTTGGAAACTTTAGAGTGTTTTCTATCCTAAGCTGTCAATTATATGCATATTCTAGCATCTTGTCCTGACAAAATATCCTGTTTAATTTGGGAACGTTATTTTTCCAAAAATGAAAATACTGCCCCCTAGTACCAACAGGTTTTTAAAGCAGTTCATTTGTATCCGCTCTCGTTGGACTTTGGCTGAATATTTTCCTCCATTTTCTTCAAATCTGAAATCGATGTGAAGTCACGCCCATTTCCTGAAGAATTGGATTATGGGCCGTAAAGTACTGCGTGTATATTTCATATTTTGGTGAATTTAGTACGACATCCGGGAACATTTGGCATACTAACTACATCATACTATAATAAGCAAACTATATACTCAATTAACATCACAAATAGTACGGTTAGTATGAGTATTCTAACACAGCTCAGGTCCCTAGGCAGCCATTTTGTTTGTTGAAAAACTAGATGGCCCCTTTAAAAAAGACACACAACATTCAATCAACCAATCTGCAGGTCAACCAATAACAAAGCTGTAATTACACCACTATTTTGGTAATAAGATGAAGGATGGGGCTGGAGAAATTGAACTATTCTCAAATTCATAGACAGACCTATGGATGCAAGGACTGACCATCCATGATATCAACATTATAGTTTTAACCATGTTGAGGCTATACAGTGTTGGTTTACATTGTTTCTAAACATTGGAGCAAAAAAAGCTTATTTGGGGTTGTTCTGATGTGGTAAACAGTTGAACTAAGCTCATAAGGCATGGGTTATATTCTTCAAGAATCAATGGCTATAAATAAATAATTTAAAAGTCAAAATATGGATGTAGCAATTGCAAATTTCTCCTTTAACACCACACATCAGTTCAACAACCGCAGAGCTTGTGCTTCTGTTTTTAAGACAGTACTTACTCGTGTTAATCAGGGCCCGTTCATCGTTAGAACCATCCGACGCCTTAAGATGCGCTTGGGAAACCGGGCCCAGATATCCAGTTTCCTCCTCTTCTTCATTTTTCGATGTGACAGTCACTTCCCCCTCCACTTCTTTCACTTTGACTCTGAACGAGTCTTCCTCTTCTTTAACTGAGACCTCTTTCTCTTCTTCTTTCACAATAACAGCCTCAACCTCTACTTGTTTTTGTATTGTAACAGCCTCCTCTTCCACGAGAGCGTCTTTCTCCATCCAGCAGGCAGACCACCTCTTCTTCATCATCAGGAACGGGGTTAAGTTTGAGACTGGAGCTATGAGGCATGTACTGAAGTCGCTAAGCGGTATAATTCAAAGCAGAGTCCCTTTATCAGCAGCACGTGATCAATGACGTCTAAAGAATCATTTCGTTGAACACCTGAGTGGTTTGGTATTGATGAATTTGGGCTCGTTCGACATTGCAGCCGCCAGTGCAGGTGGCTGCTGACTGACTAATTTACAAATCACTTAATTTATAAATCACCTTGCGCCATAAATAACTACTCATTATTATTTATAAATCAGTCAGCCAGTCACCGTTTACCCACAATGCAGCATGGACTTGATGCTCTCGATCAGGGCCCGTGGTTTCGTAGAAGACATGAAGGCTACGCTGCTACCGTGTGGGATGTCATTTTTCAAAATGTGGCCATTCTAAATTCTGTGTCGCTCAAAGCCTTGAGTAATGAACCTATGTATTTATTTTTAAATTATTATCTGGAAAGAGCCAATACTTCAGAAAGCTTTGTTTCCCCATCACTACTTTTCAGCATGTTTTCTGTGAATTCGACCTCGGGAGTTTTGTAACTTTTTACACCTTGGCTTACTGTTAGATGGGTTATAATTGGTCTCCGGTAGTTGGTCTCTGCTGACCGTAACCGCGCTGGTTGGTTATGCTGTTTAGGCTAATAGCTAGTTGGCTAAATAGCTAACGTTAGCTGGCTGTCTAAGATAACTGCATATAGCTAACATTCTTTGATTGGTTAGATGGCATTATGTCTTTCCAAAACGTTGGTTTACTTTAATCACTCAAGTCATGAGTGCAAACGATTGGTTTAATTTAAAGTTATACATTTTAAGTTATTTCTGTTGTAGTTAACATCATAGGTAAGGATTGGTTGATTTCCAGTTTTTAAGTATGGTATTTAAGATGATTGATGAGAAAAGTATAGTCCAACCATCTGGTAACTTGTTTCATGCGCATTAAAGGTGAGGGTGAATTTCAGATGTTCACTGCTTGTATTGATGAAGGAGTGGAATCGATGAAGTTACTCTGCTGTCCCCTGGAATAGAAAGAACACATTCTTCTCTAACATACAGTAACACATAATTAGATGCTATTTTTTTAAACTACAATGACCATAATGACCTAAGCGCCTACTTGTCTTGTCTGTGTTTCTTTTACACCGGCTACGTAAAAGAGACTGAAGAATGTGTAACAGTATAGCTTCCGTCCCTCTCCTCGCCCCTACCTGGGCTCGAACCAGGGACTCTGCACACATAAACAACTGCCTCCCACGAAACATCGTTATCATCGCTATTAGCGCACACCAGGCTAACTAGCTAGCCATTTCACATCGGTTACAAATGCACAATGGTCAATGCTATTTGGGATTCTTGGGACATCCCTACCCTAAACCCTAACCTTAATCCCTAACTTAACCATTTTAGATGTAAACTTCAATGGGCTAGGGACGTCCCATGGATGTATCGCTACCTGAAATTACACAATCTAAGTGATTGATAGTTGGTGTTCAGCAGTCATAAAGCCTTATTTATTTTAATGAACTACTAAAATTGTGATTTTGTCAGACAGCAGCTCTACACTTTATTGAGTGACTGATCCATTCATCCTTCCAACCCTCCTCAGCCTTCCTCTCCTCTGAAGACCCAGTGAGGGTGGAGCTCAGTCAGAGAGCTGTTGAGGGACTGGTTAGGAAGAACACTTCTACAGCCAGAGAGGTGAGAGGACACATGGTTTAGATGGTAAATATTTATGTCCCCTTAGTGGTTCATCACATCAGCAAAAGGGAATATGTTCCATGTTTATTTACATTAGTGCAAATTGACGACTGATATTGGTGTAATTTCCCACCCCTTTTGGCTGTATGAAAGTTAATTTCAAATCAAAATCAAATCAAATGTATTTATATAGCCCTTCGTACATCAGCTGATATCTCAAAGTGCTGTACAGAAACCCAGCCTAAAACCCCAAACAGCAAGCAATGCAGGTGTAGATGCACGGTGGCTAGGAAAAACTCCCTAGAAAGGCCAAAACCTAGGAAGAAACCTAGAGAGGAACCAGGCTATGTGGGGTGGCCAGTCCTCTTCTGGCTGTGCCGGGTGGAGATTATAACAGAACATGGCCAAGATGTTCAAATGTTCATAAATGACCAGCATGGTCCAATAATAATAAGGCAGAACAGTTGAAACTGGAGCAGCAGCACGGCCAGGTGGACTGGGGACAGCAAGGAGTCATCATGTCAGGTAGTCCTGAGGCATGGTCCTAGGGCTCAGGTCCTCCGAGAGAGAGAAAGAGAGAATTAGAGAGAGCACACTTAAATTCACACAGGACACCGAATAGGACAGGAGAAGTACTCCAGATATAACAAACTGACCCTAGCCCCCCGACACATAAACTACTGCAGCATAAATACTGGAGGCTGAGACAGGAGGTCTCAGACACACACATTTGTTCTTTGCTATTATGGTCATTTGTGTAGAATGTACTTTTCCCCACTCATTCACCCCACCTCTTTACGTTACTTATTTATATTCAGTGGCCTGACTGCATCCAGACTGTCAAAGGCCAATCCTGGTAGATCTGAACCTAATGCAGCTTGGAGTGATCGGATGACAGAAGTCACATTTAGGTGCCAGGTGTAACTGAGGCCATAGACGCTCCATAATGATTACTTTTAATGTTTTATACAATATGACTAAATGTATTTATTTCTGTGTTACAGGGGCAGTCAAGAAATGGAATGGCAAGGTCACAGAACATGACACAAGCAGAGCTGTGGGAGACCACCTCAAGCCCCTGGTAGAGCAGGGGGTGGTGTTTACCACTCCACCACACCTTCAGCAGGCTGGAAAATTAACCCTGATATTTTAAAAGCAGGGCAACAACGTCAATATAATTGTACCCAAAAATGGTCAGTTGGTTGCATAAATAATTATGATTACTAAATGTTACATGAAATGTAAATATGAAATATTTAGTTGCATAGTCTTATTTTCAACGTCTTTTCAATTACATTTTGCTAGGTGTGATATCCCCAATGTCAAAACACAGTTTTAATGTCTCCAAATCAATAACCAATATGCAGAAACAGTTAGGGATAAATTGAAAACCTAAACATAAAATGTGCTATATAGACAAACATCTGCCACAATAATCATATTTCTTGTATTTTTAAAACAAGCTCCTTATAAACTGCACAAGCACCAAAAACGCTGTTGTTTTGACAAGACGCAATAAATCACTGATATCGATTAGAGGGGAAATTAGGTTGTACGTGATGTTGAAACTAACACAACTAAAAAAACACATGGAAATGGGAGATATCTTTTACCTCACTGGTTAGAGGACAACCTGCAGAAGACAGTCAGCTACATTTTGGAGGGATGCATTTAAATTTAGGAGTCACTAAACAAAGGAACACAACACTTATTTGTTATAACTCATCAATATCATGCTAAAATCATTTGTGCGAGAAGAGAGATGAGGTTGCACGTCATGTTAAAGCTAACAGCTCAAAAACCACACTGAATTTGGGAGTAATGTGTACATCCCTGGTTAGAGGACAACTTGCAGAAAACAGCTTGATACATTTTAAAGTGTTGCATTTTGATTCAAGTGGATCACGAACGTGGTAAGTGGAACAAAACACATTTTTTGTTAATCACTGTTTGTTAAATAATACTCTTCCATTTCAGAGCCTGGATTTTCCCCCTGAGTCTAATATCCATATCATGTTGAAATCAATAGAACAGGGGACAAACGTTTAGGGTTCTACATTGTGACGTCATTAAAATACTCCTACTACAATGTTAAAACATTCTACATTGTGACATCTTTTCATTGATATCATGAAATAACTAATTAATGTATGTATTTTCTGATGTTTGATCAGAGATCTTTTATTAAAGTATCTCTTGGCACACTGATCACAGCTATAAGGTTTATCTCCTGTGTGTGCTCTCTGGTGTGATACCAGATGGCCAGATTGACCACAACTCTTCCCACATTATTCACAGACAAAAGATTTCTCTCTTGTGTGTATTCTCTGGTGTTGAGTCAGAGTTCTTGATGCAGCAAAACTGTTCCCACATTGACTACAGCTATAAGGTCTCTCCCCTGTGTGTATTCTCTGGTGCACTGTCAGCGCTCCAGATTGGGCAAAACTCTTCCCACATTGATCACAGCTATAAGGTCTCTCTCCTGTGTGTGTTCTCTGGTGCACTCTCAGATCTCCAGATTGACCAAAACTCTTCCCACATTGACCACAGCTAAAAGGTTTCTCTCCTGTGTGTATTCTCTGGTGCACTGTCAGCGCTCCAGATTGGGCAAAACTCTTCCCACATTCATCACAGCTATAGGATTTCTCTCCTGTGTGTGTTCTCTGGTGTGATATCAGGTTGCATTGTTGAGTAAACCTCTTCCCACATTGAGTACAGCTATAAGGTTTCTCTCCTGTGTGTGTTCTCTGGTGTGATATTAGGCCGGATGGATTAGTAAAACTCTTCCGACATTGAGTACAGCTATAAGGTTTCTCTCCTGTGTGTATTCTCTGGTGTGTTATTAGGCTGCCGAGCTGAGTAAAACTCTTCCCACATTGAGTACAGCTATAAGGTTTCTCTCCTGTGTGTGTTCTCTGGTGTAAAGTCAGAGAGCCAGATGTAGTAAAACTCTTCCCACATTGATCACAGCTATAAGATTTCTCCCCTCTGTGTGTTCGCTGATGAATTGTAATGCCGGATGAGGTGAATCTCTTCCCACAGTCAGAGCAGCAGTGAGTTATCTTCCCTGTGGATCTCTGCAGGTGTTTATTGGGGGGTTCTGATCTGGAGAGACTCTTCTCTGCCTTGTCAGCATCATGAGGTTGTTGAGGCTCCCCAGAGGATCCACGGTAGTCCCGTCTCTCTCCTGTGTGAACAACAAAGTCAGACAGATGATTAAAGGCCCACAACAGCGGTAATCCACTGTAAAAGGTGATGCCAACAGTGTAGCCATGATGTTGTACAACAATTGTTGTCTGTAATGAATGTTAAAATTGTCTTAAAATGAGCAGGAAGTCATATTTTGTCTTGTTTTCACATTAGTAGTAACATCTAAGATTGTAGATTAGAAATAAGTTATTCATGTTGTTGAAACTCTAAGCAGTGTGGTAGAAGACTTTTGGTCTACAATACAGGCCCCTTTGTGTTTGTGCGGCACGAGGGCAATTTGATTGCATAAACTCCTCCATGCTAATGAGGAAACCACTAGTTATGGATGTCGTATATCTGGTGTGACAAGATGAATGAAAAGAATCTGCCCACTCCATCAAGCAATGGGGACAGCAACACAGGGCATTCACGGGACCTCATGGAACCATGGACCACACCTGCAGAAACTGGACAACAGGGGGAAGCAGAGGAGATACCTATCATAGACTTCTCCCAGCTGATGCTTGACATGCCACCTACGCCGCCTCAAGTGGTAGAAACAACCAGCTGGTATCATTAAGTAGAATCAGCCAACAGTAACACGGAAGCAGCAGAATGGGAGAATGGGATTATTTGACAATTGTCTTAAAATGAGCAAGAATAGTCCTATTTTGTCTTGTTTTCACATTAGTAGTAACATCGATGATTGTAGGCTAGAAATAAGTTATTAAAGTTGTTGAAACTCTAAGAAGTGTGCCAGACAACTTTTGGTCTCCAACATAGGCACCTTTCTGTGTTTGCTAAAATTGCGACACGAGGGCGATGCACATGCAATTTGGTGGTAGAAACTCGTCCCCCTAATGAGGAAACCGATAGTTATGGATGTACTATATCTGCCTGGAGCAAAAATGGTGAGCAAAGATTTTAGTTTTTCACAATGTATTCTGAATATGAATGGGGGAAAAGTAGGGAAGGGAAGTAACCTCCATTTCCAGGTTGCTTATGAGAGCATTTCACACTACTTTGGAATTGTAAGGCTCGTTTGAATGTCCTGCTTAAAATCATGTTTGTGTCGTCATCACAAATCAACCGCATTGTATTTAAAAAACACTTCAACCAGTAAAATGCTTTTTGCTAGATTTTCCATCAGCCTGACAACGAGGGTTTGAACACTAAGTGTTTGCCAAATTTGCCTATAACATCACCTAACAGAAGCATAGACCTACTGTAGGACCAATAACTTCACCTAACAACAACACAGACCTACAGTAGGACCCATGACTTACAACACAGACCTACTGTAGAACCCATAACTTACAACACAGACCTACTGTAGGACCCTTACAACAGACCGAGGACTATAAATCATTTAATATTTCAGGTGAAACATGGAAACTAAAATGTCTTTGTCATGACATTTCATAACCTGATCACCAGATAATTTTGTGAATAATCCCACTAGGCTACTCTGTAATGTGTTGTCATTCTAAATGTCCTGAATAAAGGAAAATATCTCTGTGTTTTGTACAATAGCCTATCCATCAAGGGACAGTTCTCTACACATTATGAACTCAGTGTCTCTGTGTGCAAACAGACTAACAAGCCCCTACTGTAAATCAAGCAGACAATAACACATTATAAAAATCAATTTGTTAGGGATGTTGGATCCAACGTGGAGCACGGCATGACTGTCTTTACCAGAGTAATGAATGAAGAAGCACTTTGGTTGTTGTTGCATGTCGTGATGTTTGTTATTCAGAAAATGATTCCCAAGATCCGTATTGAAGTTGAAGTTCATCATATTACAAGCATAACGTTATGACTATAACTACTGTTCCCTGAAGGAGGGAAACTAGGTACAACATACTATTAAATCCACGCCTCGCTGGAAGCCCCGCCTTCTACAGGTGATGAGTGAGGCTTGGATTTATTCCTTAAATTTAATACCGCTCTTCACCGACCCAGGAAGGGGCGGGTTCAAACAGGTGTTGTACCTCGTTTCCCTCCTTCAGGAAAGAGTAATTATAGTCAAAGTTTCATTTGGGGATGTCTGATAGTATTTCTGATTGTCTTAACGCTGCACCACTAATGAGTTGTGAAGCTTCTCAAAGTCATTTTTTCTTCACCTCAAACAGCAACAAAGTCTAATCAAAATCAATTGAACTATATAATTTAAACTATCATTATGACATCATGGATCAATTCTAGAATATACTATATAGCCTAGAAACCTGGTTAAACTATCATTATGACATCACGGATCAATTCTAGAATATACTATATATTCTAGAAACCTGGTTAAACTATCATTATGACATCATGGATCAATTATATAATATACTATATATCCTAGAAACCTGGTTAAACTATCATTATGACATCACAGATCAATTCTATAATATACTATATATCCTAGAAACCTGGTTAAACTATCATTATGACATCATGGATCAATTCTATAATATACTATATAGCCCAGAAACCTGGTTAACCTATCATTATGACATCACGGATCAATTCTAGAATATACTATATAGCCTAGAAACCTGGTTAAACTATCATTATGACATCACGGATCAATTCTAGAATATACTATATATCCTAGAAACCTGGTTAAACTATCATTATGACATCATGGATCAATTCTAGAATATACTATATAGCCTAGAAACCTGGTTAAACTATCATTATGACATCACGGATCAATTCTAGAATATACTATATATCCTAGAAACCTGGTTAAACTATCATTATGACATCACGGATCAATTCTAGAATATACTATATATCCTAGAAACCTGGTTAAACTATCATTATGACATCACGGATCAATTCTAGAATATACTATATATCCTAGAAACCTGGTTAAACTATCATTATGACATCATGGATCAATTCTATAATATACTATATAGCCCAGAAACCTGGTTAAACTATCATTATGACATCATGGATCAATTCTAGAATATACTATATATCCTAGAAACCTGGTTAAACTATCATTATGACATCATGGATCAATTCTAGAATATACTATATATCCTAGAAACCTGGTTAAACTATCATTATGACATCATGGATCAATTCTAGAATATACTATATAGCCTAGAAACCTGGTTAAACTATCATTATGACATCACGGATCAATTCTAGAATATACTATATATCCTAGAAACCTGGTTAAACTATCATTATGACATCACGGATCAATTCTAGAATATACTATATATCCTAGAAACCTGGTTAAACTATCATTATGACATCATGGATCAATTCTATAATATACTATATAGCCCAGAAACCTGGTTAAACTATCATTATGACATCATGGATCAATTCTAGAATATACTATATATCCTAGAAACCTGGTTAAACTATCATTATGACATCATGGATCAATTCTAGAATATACTATATATCCTAGAAACCTGGTTAAACTATCATTATGACATCATGGATCAATTCTAGAATATACTATATATCCTAGAAACCTGGTTAAACTATCATTATGACATCACGGATCAATTCTAGAATATACTATATATCCTAGAAACCTGGTTAAACTATCATTATGACATCATGGATCAATTCTATAATATACCATATATATCCTAGAAACCTGGTTAAACTATCATTATGACATCATGGATCAATTCTAGAATAGAATCACGACTTGCAGACTTGTTTTTGAGTTGCTGTGCGTTTTGTTGCCAACCTGTTTTGCTACCTGACAAATTTACGGTTTTTACTTTTTAATTACCGTTTATATTTTTGTTTTTTCCTACTCAACTTTTTCACTCCGGACGCTTTATCTGGACACGATTCGTCAGGACCTCCAACAGCCGAAGCTAAGTAGTAACATTAACATGATGCCTTCTAATTGTAGTCGCTGTACTCGCCTTACGGCGAGGATAGCTGTGCTACAAGCCCAGCTTCAGACGCAATCGCTAGGCAAGGGTAATTTCAGTGTAGGAAAGGATGAGACCGCGTCTGTGCCACCAGTAAGTACAGATAGTAGTATAAATCCCCTGGCACAGTCCCCGCAGCCGGACAACTTTCTCACGGTTTCTGGAAGGAAATGCTGTAGGAACGCTCAACCGGTGTCGCTCATTCAGCCGACAGAAACTTTCAACCGGTTTTCCCCATTAAGCAGCGGGTCGGAGTCAGAGGCCGAGTCTTCTCTGGTCTCTACTCCTCCCGTTACGGGGTCTGAGACGCCGAAGCTTCCCACCATTAGCTCTGACAAATTGAAAACTCTAGTCATTGGCGACTCCATTACCCGCAGTATTAGACTTGAGAATCATCCAGCGATCATACACTGTTTACCGGGGGGCAGGGCTACCGACGTTAAGGCTAATCTGAAGATGGTGCTGGCTAAAGCTAAAACTGGCGAGTGTAGAGAGTATAGAGATATTGTTATCCACGTCGGCACCAACGATGTTAGGATGAAACAGTCAGAGATCACCAAGCGCAACATAGCTTCTGCGTGTAAATCAGCTAGAAAGATGTGTCGGCATCGAGTAATTGTCTCTGGCCCCCTCCCAGTTAGGGGGAGTGATGAGCTCTACAGCAGAGTCTCACAACTCAATCGCTGGTTGAAAACTGTTTTCTGCCCCTCCCAAAAGATAGAATTTGTAGATAATTGGCCCTCTTTCTGGGACTCGCCCACAAACAGGACCAAGCCTGACCTGCTGAGGAGTGACGGACTCCATCCTAGCTGGAGGGGTGCTCTCATTTTATCTACCAACATAGACAGGGCTCTAACTCCTCTAGCTCCACAATGAAATAGGGTGCAGGCCAGGCAGCAGGCTGTTAGCCAGCCTGCCAGCATAGTGGAGTCTGCCACTAGCACAGTCAGTGTAGTCAGCTCAGCTATCACCATTGAGACCGTGTCTGTGCCTCGACCTAGGTTGGGCAAAACTAAACATGGCGGTGTTCGCCTTAGAAATCTCACTAGGATAAAGACCACCTCCATTCCTGTCATTATTGAAAGAGATCATGATACCTCACATCTCAAAATAGGGCTACTTAATGTTAGATCCCTTACTTCAAAGGCAATTATAGTCAATGAACTAATCACTGATCATAATCTTGATGTGATTGGCCTGACTGAAACATGGCTTAAGCCTGATGAATTTACTGTGTTAAATGAGGCCTCACCTCCTGGCTACACTAGTGACCATATCCCCCGTGCATCCCGCAAAGGCGGAGGTGTTGCTAACATTTACGATAGCAAATTTCAATTTACAAAAAAAAAAATGACGTTTTCGTCTTTTGAGCTTCTAGTCATGAAATCTATGCAGCCTACTCAATCACTTTTTATAGCTACTGTTTACAGGCCTCCTGGGCCATATACAGCGTTCCTCACTGAGTTCCCTGAATTCCTATCGGACCTTGTAGTCATAGCGGATAATATTCTAATCTTTGGTGACTTTAATATTCACATGGAAAAGTCCACAGACCCACTCCAAAAGGCTTTCGGAGCCATCATCGACTCAGTGGGTTTTGTCCAACATGTCTCTGGACCCACTCACTGTCACAGTCATACGCTGGACCTAGTTTTGTCCCATGGAATAAATGTTGTGGATCTTAATGTTTTTCCTCATAATCCTGGACTATCGGACCACCATTTTATTACGTTTGCAATTGCAACAAATAATCTGCTCAGACCCCAACCAAGGATCATCAAAAGTCGTGCTATAAATTCACAGACAACACAAAGATTCCTTGATGTCCTTCCAGACTCCTTCTGCCTACCCAAGGACGCCAGAGGACAAAAATCAGTTAACCACCTAACTGAGGAACTCAACTTAACCTTGCGCAATACCCTAGATGCAGTTGCACCCCTAAAAACTAAAAACATTTCTCATAAGAAACTAGCTCCCTGGTACACAGAAAATACCCGAGCTCTGAAGCAAGCTTCCAGAAAATTGGAACGGAAATGGCGCCACACCAAACTGGAAGTCTTCCGACTAGCTTGGAAAGACAGTACTGTGCAGTACCGAAGAGCCCTTACTGCTGCTCGATCATCCTATTTTTCTAACTTAATTGAGGAAAATAAGAACAATCCGAAATTCCTTTTTGATACTGTCGCAAAGCTAACTAAAAAGCAGCATTCCCCAAGAGAGGATGACTTTCACTTTAGCAGTGATAAATTCATGAACTTCTTTGAGGAAAAGATTATGATTATTAGAAAGCAAATTACGGACTCTTCCTTAAATCTGCGTATTCCTTCAAAGCTCAGTTGTCCTGAGTCTGCACAACTCTGCCAGGACCTAGGATCAAGAGAGACACTCAAGTGTTTTAGTACTATATCTCTTGACACAATGATGAAAATAATCATGGCCTCTAAACCTTCAAGCTGCATACTGGACCCTATTCCAACTAAACTACTGAAAGAGCTGCTTCCTGTGCTTGGCCCTACTATGTTGAACATAATAAACGGCTCTCTATCCACCGGATGTGTACCAAACTCATTAAAAGTGGCAGTAATAAAGCCTCTCTTGAAAAAGCCAAACCTTGACCCAGAAAATATAAAAAACTATCGGCCTATATCGAATCTTCCATTCCTCTCAAAAATTTTAGAAAAGGCTGTTGCGCAACAACTCACTGCCTTCCTGAAGACAAACAATGTATACGAAATGCTTCAGTCTGGTTTTAGACCCCATCATAGCACTGAGACGGCACTTGTGAAGGTGGTAAATGACATTTTAATGGCATCGGACCGAGGCTCTGCATCTGTCCTCGTGCTCCTAGACCTTAGTGCTGCTTTTGATACCATCGATCACCACATTCTTTTGGAGAGATTGGAAACCCAAATTGGTCTACACGGACAAGTTCTGGCCTGGTTTAGATCTTATCTGTCGGAAAGATATCAGTTTGTCTCTGTGAATGGTCTGTCCTCTGACAAATCAACTGTAAATTTCGGTGTTCCTCAAGGTTCCGTTTTAGGACCACTTTTGTTTTCACTATATATTTTACCTCTTGGGGATGTTATTCGAAAACATAATGTTAACTTTCACTGCTATGCAGATGACACACAGCTGTACATTTCAATTAAACATGGTGAAGCCCCAAAATTGCCCTTGCTAGAAGAATGTGTTTCAGACATAAGGAAGTGGATGGCTGCAAACTTTCTACTTTTAAACTCGGACAAAACAGAGATGCTTGTTCTAGGTCCCAAGAAACAAAGAGATCTTCTGTTGAATCTGACAATTAATCTTAATGGTTGTACAGTCGTCTCAAATAAAACTGTGAAGGACCTCGGCGTTACTCTGGACCCTGATCTCTCTTTTGAAGAACATATCAAGACCATTTCAAGGACAGCTTTTTTCCATCTACGAAACATTGCAAAAATCAGGAACTTTCTGTCCAAAAATGATGCAGAAAAATTAATCCATGCTTTTGTCACTTCCAGGTTAGACTACTGCAATGCTCTACTTTCCGGCTACCCGGATAAAGCACTAAATAAACTTCAGTTAGTGCTAAATACGGCTGCTAGAATCCTGACTAGAACCAAAAAATTTGATCATATTACTCCAGTGCTAGCCTCTCTACACTGGCTTCCTGTCAAAGCAAGGGCTGATTTCAAGGTTTTACTGCTAACCTACAAAGCATTACATGGGCTTGCTCCTATCTATCTCTCTGATTTGGTCCTGCCGTACATACCTACACGTACGCTACGGTCACAAGACGCAGGCCTCCTAATTGTCCCTAGAATTTTTAAGCAAACAGCTGGAGGCAGGGCTTTCTCCTATAGAGCTCCATTTTTATGGAACGGTCTGCCTACCCATGTCAGAGACGCAAACTCGGTCTCAACCTTTAAGTCTCTACTGAAGACTCATCTCTTCAGTGGGTCATATGATTGAGTGTAGTCTGGCCCAGGAGTGGGAGGGTGAACGGAAAGGCTCTGGAGCAACGAACCACCCTTGCTGTCTCTGCCTGGCCGGTTCCCCTCTTTCCACTGGGATTCTCTGCCTCTAACCCTATTACAGGGGCTGAGTCACTGGCTTTACTGGGGCTCTCTCATGCCGTCCCTGGAGGGGGTGCGTCACCTGAGTGGGTTGAGTCACTGATGTGGTCATCCTGTCTGGGTTGGCGCCCCCCCCCCCCCCCCCCTTAAGTTGTGCCGTGGCGGAGGTCTTTGTGGGCTATACTCAGCCTTGTCTCAGGATGGTAAGTTGGTGGTTGAAGATATCCCTCTAGTGGTGTGGGGGCTGTGCTTTGGCAAAGTGGGTGGGGTTATATCCTTCCTGTTTGGCCCTGTCCGGGGGTGTCCTCGGAGTGGGCCACAGTGTCTCCTGACCCCTCCTGTCTCAGCCTCCAGTATTTATGCTGCAGTAGTTTATGTGTCGGGGGGCTAGGGTCAGTTTGTTATATCTGGAGTACTTCTCCTGTCCTATTCGGTGTCCTGTGTGAATCTAAGTGTGCGTTCTCTAATTCTCTCCTTCTCTCTTTCTCTCTCTCGGAGGACCTGAGCCCTAGGACCATGCCCCAGGACTACCTGACATGATGACTCCTTGCTGTCCCCAGTCCACCTGGCTGTGCTGCTGCTCCAGTTTCAACTGTTCTGCCTTATTATTATTCGACCATGCTGATCATTTATGAACATTTGAACATCTTGGCCATGTTCTGTTATAATCTCCACCCGGCACAGCCAGAAGAGGACTGGCCATCCCACATATGCTCTCTCTAATTCTCTCTTTCTTTCTCTCTCTCGGAGGACCTGAGCCCTAGGACCATGCCCCAGGAATACCTGACATGATGACTCCTTGCTGTCCCCAGTCCACCTGACTGTGCTGCTGCTCCAGTTTCAACTATTCTGCCTTATTATTATTCGACCATGCTGGTCATTTATGAACATTTGAACATCTTGACCATGTTTTGTTATAATCTCCACCCGGCACAGCCAGAAGAGGACTGGCCACCCCACATAGCCTGGTTCCTCTCTAGGTTTCTTCCTAGGTTTTGGCCTTTCTAGGGAGTTTTTCCTAGCCACCGTGCTTCTTCACCTGCATTGCTTGCTGTTTGGGGTTTTAGGCTGGGTTTCTGTACAGCACTTTGAGATATCAGCTGATGTACGAAGGGCTATATAAAATAAATTTGATTGATTGAATATACTATATAGCCTCAATCTGTTTAAAACGATCATTTTGACCTCATGGATGTATTCATAGTCTTTGTAATCATAGTGTATTTAATTCAGGGGGAGGCCCTGAGCTGAACTCAAACCTGGGTCCAGTGACTGTCAAGCCAACACCTTATCACTGTTACGCCAAGATGTACGGTTGCTACAATAGATTTCTCTATGCATTTGAGAGTGGTTACACTTCTCCTTACCCCATCCCTCAACTGTTTACCAAAACATGTCTCTGGGCAGCCATTTTCTTGATGTTTAAAAAACCCTCACAACTAATCTGCAGTTGTGACAATAACAAAGCTGTCATTCCACCACTGTTTTGGTAATAAGATGATGGATGGGACTGGAGAAATGTAACTACTCTCAAATTCATAGACAGACCTATGGATGCAAGGACTGACCATCCATGATATCAACATTATAGTTTTAACCATGTTGAGGCGATACAGTGTTGGTTTACATTGTTTCTAAACATTGGAATAAAAAAAGCTTATTTGGGGTTCTGATGGGGTACAACAGTTGAACTAAGCGGCATGTGTTATATTCCTCAATAATCAATAGCTATAAATAAATAATTTAAAAGTAACAAAATGGATGTAGCAATTGCAGATTTCTGCTTTAACACCAAACATCAGTTCAACAACTGCAGAATTTGTGCCTCTGTTGTTAAGACAGTACTTACTAGTGTTAATCAGGGCCGGTTCATCGTTAGAACCATTGGATGCCTTAAGATGCGTTTGGGAAACCGGGCCCAGATATCCAGGTTCCTCCTCTTCTTTTGATGTAACAGTCATTTCCCACTCCTCTTTCACTCCAAAAACGGAATCATCCTCTCCTTTTACAGTAACACCCCCCTCTTCTTTTATAGTAACATCCTCCTCTTCTTTTATAGTAACATCCTCCTCTTCTTTTACAGTAACATCCTCCTCTTCTTTTACAGTAACATCCCCCACTTCTTTTACAGTAACATCCTCCTCTTCTTTTACAGTAACATCCCCCACTTCTTTTACAGTAACATCCTCCTCTTCTTTTACAGTAACATCCTCCTCCAATTTTAAAGTAACAACATCCTCCTCCTCTTTTACAGTAACATCCTCCTCCTCGTTCACTCTGAACGTGTCTTTCTCTTCTTCTTTCAAAGTAACGGCCCCACCCTCTACTTCTTGTTTTACTGTGATATCCACCTCTTCCTTAGCAGCAGGAGTGTCTTCCTCTTCTTTCAAAGTAACAGCCTCACTCTCTACTTCTTGTTTTACTGTGATATCTTCCTCGTCTTTCACTCTGAACGCGTCCTCTTCTTCTTTCACAGTAACGGCCCCACTCTCTACTTCTTGTTTTACTGTGATATCCTTCTCTTCATTAGAAGGAGAGTAGCTTAGTGACCGCATGGTCGGAGATGTTAGCTAGCTAGGCTAATGCTAACTTAACCAGCCCGCTAGCTGACTAATAACAACACTCTAAATATGAAATTAAATCGGATAACTAACTAGACGACAGAAGTGGTTTTAAAAGACAGTGGCTAATAAACACTAAAGCGTCTAAAGAGCTTTATTGGTTCGGCTATTTGGTCTAGCAAGCTACCGAGGTTTCTGACAAACTGTTGCTGCTGTTGAAAGAAACCTTCCGTCCACTAGATTATACGTCACACCAACAGCATAACCTTAAATTCCCAGACCGCCATCTGCTGACTGGAGTGGGTAACGCAGTTGAGTAAAATGTATATTTTATCTTCAGACAACAAGTTAAAGTGTAGGAAGCAGGAGTTTTTACTCACCAGTGTAACAATACAGTGTGGTTAAAGACTTAGTAAGCTAGTTGTCGTCACGATATGGTACCTATAAGAACAAACAGTTATGTTTTTGCGTTATTACATATTTATTAACTTATTTTGTGACTCTTCCAAATTACACACAATGCAGTATTTCTCAACGTCATATGGATGATATTCTCTGTGCTACTGAGTTTGTTTGCCAGTGTAACGAAGTTACATTTAAAAAATATTTGTATCCTCTATTTAGCTAGGCAATTCAGTTAAGAACAGTGCCTTAGACCGCTGCCCCGCTCGTGTGATAAAGGTGTGGGATTCTGGGTAATCCACAGCAGATTTATGGAGAATTTGAAAATTGAGTGGTCCTGGGATAGAAAGGTATAAAATTGACATTACATCATAAAATCCACGTTTTAAATCACACATTAGCAATTTATGTTTTAGTAACTACTGTTGTTGGTTTGGTGTCAAGTCAGCCTCTCTTTATATGTTATTTGCCAAATCTCTGTTTTCCTTGTGGGTTTTATGCTAAAGATCCCTCTTTCAAGTTGGTATCTAACTGGAAAATGCATCTTCTTTTAGGAGTGCTATTTTTACCCTGTCGACTACTGATAATTCATCCACACTGTGTCTCATCAATGCAGGTCATTTATGACAAATGTATAAAGTACATGTTTTATAAACTCATGAACACCAGCGAGTATATTAGCCGGTTTTATTAGTTTAGGTGTATCATACTTCTTCGCCACCAGAGGGGGACTTTGAGTAATATTTCAGGTTAATTTGATAATTTTTTGATACTAAAATGGATGACAGTTTATTCTGATGTAGTGAATATAAGACACATGGAAATAATGTATTTATTTTTATTATAGTAAATGAGGAATTAGTAGGAATTGTTAAATCCACTATACGATCCCAATAACTTTGATAGACATTTCAACAGTTTTTTTTGTTAGTATATTACAGGGCAGATTAATGTAGAATTGCTGTGGGAGTGGTATTTATATCCTGTCACTACTGATCATTCATCCAGACTGTGTGTGTCCCATCATTGCAGCTTTGGAAATAAATGAACTATCCATCCATTGCACCTTCCTGTGTTGACTCACTGACTTGAGAGACGACAGGACCAGGAAGGTCACACTAGGTCGATATCAAGCTCAAGCTTGCAAACGTTAAACACACCTCCATCTCCATTAACTCCATCAAACCTGCCCAGACCCACTAGAACACACCTCCATCTCCATTAACTACATCAAACCTACCCAGACCCACTAGAACACACCTCCATCTCCATGAACCACATCACACCTGCCCAGACCCACTAGAACACACCTCCATCTCCACCTGCCCAGACCCACAAGAACACACCTCCGTCTCCATTATCTACATCAAACCTGCCCAGACCCACTAGAACACACCTCCATCTCCATTAACTACATCACACCTGCCCAGACCCACTAGAACACACCTCCATCTCCATTAACTACATCACACCTGCCCAGACCCACTAGAACACACCCCGTCTCCATTAACTACATCACACCTGCCCAGACCCACTAGAACAGCGCAGCGCAGCGCGGCTCGGAACGGAACATACCGGACCAATTTTTCTCTCCATGTCCCTGGATTTCAACTGCTCTCTGGACATTCATACCCGGATCTCACAGCTAGCTAGCTGCTATCCGTGTGACAGTCGGCTTTCGTCGATTCCGGAGCAAACATCGATTGTTCCGGTGCTAGCCAGCTCCGTCAATCACGCCTGAGTTTCCATCATTCACTCCTGGGCTGCAGTCACCTATCCGGACCCGTTTCACTGCCTACGCGGAGCCCCACCGGGCCTTCACAACCGGACTGCCGACGTTATCTACCTGAAGGAGATCCGGCTGGCTCCTCTGTCGCGACGTTACCGGAACGCCCATCTGCGGCCCGCTAACCGTTAGCTGTCTTTCCGGCTGCTATCTGAATAGACAATCGGACAATTTATTTATTTGAATTATTATGTTTTCTTCTCGGGCCTCTATAACTATATCTATTGTTCTTATTTTTGTTGTTGTTGTGTGATTTGGATTAATCCCCTCTACCACACGGAACCCCACTAATCTACTGACCGAACGCAAGAGGTGGCTAACAACAGACTCCATCCTATGCTAGCTTGCTACCGGTTGGCTTGGCTAGCTGTCTAAATCGCCGTGACCCTAAACCAACCTCTCCACTCACTGGACCCTTTTGATCACTCGACTAAGCATGCCTCTCCTTAATGTCAATATGTCTTGTCCATTGCTGTTCTGGTTAGTGTTTATTGGCTTATTTCACTGTAGAGCCTCTAGTCCTGCTCACTATACCTTATCCAACCTATTAGTTCCACCACCCACACATGCAATGACATCTCCTGGTTTCAATGATGTTTCTAGAGACAATATCTCTCTCTTCATCACTCAATACCTAGGTTTACCTCCACTGTATTCACATCCTACCTTACCTTTGTCTGTACATTATACCTTGATGCTATTTTATCGCCCCCAGAAACCTCCTTTTACTCTCTGTTCCAGACGTTCTAGACGACCAATTCTTATTGCTTTTAGTCGCACCCTTATTCTACTCCTCCTATGTTCCTCTGGCGATGTAGAGGTGAATCCAGGCCCTGCAGTGCCTAGCTCCACTCCTATTCCCCAGGCGCTCTCTTGACGACTTCTGTAACCGCAATAGCCTTGGTTTCATGCATGTTAACATTAGAAGCCTCCTCCCTAAGTTTGTTCTATTCACTGCTTTAGCACACTCTGCCAACCCGGATGTTCTAGCTGTGTCTGAATCCTGGCTTAGGAAGACCACCAAAAATTCAGACATTTTAATTCCAAACTACAACATTTTCAGACAAGATAGAACTGCCAAAGGGGGCGGTGTTGCAATCTACTGCAAAGATAGCCTGCAGATTTCTGTCCTACTATCCAGGTCTGTACCCAAACAATTTGAACTTCTACTTTTAAAAATCCACCTTTCTAAAAACAAGTCTCTCACCGTTGCCGCCTGCTATAGACCACCCTCTGCCCCCAGCTGTGCTCTGGACACCATATGTGAACTGATTGCCCCCCATCTATCTTCAGAGCTCGTGCTGCTAGGCGACCTAAACTGGAACATGCTTAACACCCCAGCCATCCTACAATCTAAACTTGATGCCCTCAATCTCACGCAAATTATCAATGAACCTACCAGGTACCTCCCCAAAGCCTTAAACACGGGCACCCTCATAGATATCATCCTAACCAACTTCCCCTCTAAATACACCTCTGCTGTCTTCAACCAAGATCTCAGCGATCACTGCCTCATTGCCTGCATCCGTAATGGGTCAGCGGTCAAACAACCTCCTCTCATCACTGTAAAACGCTCCCTGAAACACTTCAGCGAGCAGGCCTTTCTAATCGACCTGGCCGGGGTATCCTGGAAGGATATTGACCTCATCCCGTCAGTAGAGGATGCCTGGATATTTTTTAAAAATGCCTTCCTAACCATCTTAAATAAACATGCCCCATTCAAGAAATTTAGAACCAGGAACAGATATAGCCCTTGGTTCTCCCCAGACCTGACTGCCCTTAATCAACACAAAAACGTCCTATGGCGTTCTGCATTAGCATCGAACAGCCCCCGTGATATGCAGCTGTTCAGGGAAGCTAGAAACCATTATACACAGGCAGTTAGAAAAGCCAAGGCTAGCTTTTTCAAGCAGAAATTTGCTTCTTGCAACACTAACTCAAAAAAGTTCTGGGACACTGTAAAGTCCATGGAGAATAAGAACACCTCCTCCCAGCTGCCCACTGCACTGAAGATAGGAAACACTGTCACCACTGATAAATCCACCATAATTGAAAATTTCAATAAGCATTTTTCTACTGCTGGCCATGCTTTCCACCTGGCTACTCCTACCCCTGTCAACAGCACTGCACCCCCAACAGCAACTCGCCCAAGCCTTCCCCATTTCTCCTTCTCCCAAATCCATTCAGCTGCTGTTCTGAAAGAGCTGCAAAATATGGACCCCTACAAATCAGCCGGGCTAGACAATCTGGACCCTTTCTTTCTAAAATTATCTGCCGAAATTGTTGCCACCCCTATTACTAGCCTGTTCAACCTCTCTTTCGTGTCGTCTGAGATTCCCAAAGATTGGAAAGCAGCTGCGGTCATCCCCCTCTTCAAAGGGGGGGACACTCTTGACCCAAACTGCTACAGACCTTTATCTATCATACCATGCTTTTCTAAGGTCTTTGAAATCCAAGTCAACAAACAGATTACCGACCATTTCGAATCTCACCATACCTTCTCTGCTATGCAATCTGGTTTCAGAGCTGGTCATGGGTGCACCTCAGCCACGCTCAAGGTCCTAAACGATATCTTAACCGCCATCGATAAGAAACATTACTGTGCAGCCGTATTCATTGATCTGGCCAAGGCTTTCGACTCTGTCAATCACCACATCCTCATCGGCAGACTCAACAGCCTTGGTTTCTCAAATGATTGCCTCGCCTGGTTCACCAACTACTTCTCTGATAGAGTTCAGTGTGTCAAATCTGAGGGTCTGTTGTCCGGACCTCTGGCAGTCTCTATGGGGGTGCCACAGGGTTCAATTCTTGGACCGACTCTCTTCTCTGTATACATCAATGAGGTCGCTCTTGCTGCTGGTGAGTCTCTGATCCACCTCTACGCAGACGACACCATTCTGTATACTTCCGGCCCTTCTTTGGACACTGTGTTAACAACCCTCCAGGCAAGCTTCAATGCCATACAACTCTCCTTCCGTGGCCTCCAACTGCTCTTAAATACAAGTAAAACTAAATGCATGCTCTTCAACCGATCACTACCTGCACCTACCCGCCTGTCCAACATCACTACTCTGGACGGCTCTGACTTAGAATACGTGGACAACTACAAATACTTAGGTGTCTGGTTAGACTGTAAACTCTCCTTCCAGACCCATATCAAACATCTCCAATCCAAAGTTAAATCTAGAATTGGCTTCCTATTTCGCAACAAAGCATCCTTCACTCATGCTGCCAAACATACCCTTGTAAAACTGACCATCCTACCAATCCTCGACTTTGGCGATGTAATTTACAAAATAGCCTCCAATACCCTACTCAACAAACTGGATGCAGTCTATCACAGTGCAATCCGTTTTGTCACCAAAGCCCCATATACTACCCACCATTGCGACCTGTACGCTCTCGTTGGCTGGCCCTCGCTTCATACTCATCGCCAAACCCACTGGCTCCATGTCATCTACAAGACCCTGCTAGGTAAAGTCCCCCCTTATCTCAGCTCGCTGGTCACCATAGCATCCCCCACCTGTAGCACACGCTCCAGCAGGTATATCTCTCTAGTCACCCCCAAAACCAATTCTTTCTTTGGCCGTCTCTCTTTCCAGTTCTCTGCTGCCAATGACTGGAACGAACTACAAAAATCTCTGAAACTGGAAACACTTATCTCCCTCACTAGCTTTAAGCACCAACTGTCAGAGCAGCTCACAGATTACTGCACCTGTACATAGCCCACATATAATTTAGCCCTATCAACTACCTCTTTCCCAACTGTATTTAATTTATTTATTTATTTTGCTCCTTTGCACCCCATTATTTTTATTTCTACTTTGCACATTCTTCCATTGCAAAACTACCATTCCAGTGTTTTACTTGCTATATTGTATTTACCTTGCCACCAAGGCCTTTTTTTGCCTTTACCTCCCTTCTCACCTCATTTGCTCACATTGTATATAGACTTGTTTATACTTTATTATTGACTGTATGTTTGTTTTACTCCATGTGTAACTCTGTGTTGTTGTATCTGTCGAACTGCTTTGCTTTATCTTGGCCAGGTCGCAATTGTAAATGAGAACTTGTTCTCAACTTGCCTACCTGGTTAAATAAAGGTAAAATAAAAATAAAATAAATAAAAGAACACACCTCCATCTCCATTAACTACATCACACCTGCCCAGACCCACTAGAACACACCTCCGTCTCCATTAACTACATCAAACCTGCCCAGACCCACTAGAACACACCTCCATCTCCATTAACTACATCACACCTGCCCAGACCCACTAGAACACACCTCCATCTCCATTAACTACATCACACCTGCCCAGACCCACTAGAACACACCCCCGTCTCCAGCGCCGCATCAGCACCATTTTATTTCTCTCCGTCGCCCACTCACTTTCAACTTTTTATTTTCTTTCTTGCAGACAGACTGATCAAAAGTCATTTTACATTGTATAACTGTACTTCTGACAGCCAACTTTCTAACTCCTCCCATAACTTTATGACGTCATAACATTCCCAGAAGGATTATTGAGTCATTGTTAGTTTTACACGTAAGACATGTCTCTGCCGTTGTGCTGTAGAATTTGTGAATGTTGTCCAAATCCATTAAATGAGACAAGTTACCAGACAGGACATATTGCTGATGCTCTTCCCATTGATAACCTGAATGACAATTAACTTGTGGGCGGTGGTGGTGATGACGGCCTATTGGATGATGTCGTCCATCGGGATTCCCCCCAAGAAAGAAGACGCTCTGGATTGATCACTGGAGTCAGATGTGAAGGAGGAGGTTGATCAACAGGAGTCAGATGTGAAGGAGGAGGTTGGTCATCAGGAGTCAGATGTGATGGAGGAGGTTGATCATCAGGAGTCAGATGTGAAGGAGGAGGTTGATCATCAGGAGTCAGATGTGAAGGAGGAGGTTGATGACCAGGAGTCAGATGTGAAGGAGGAGGTTGATCATCAGGAGTCAGATGTGAAGGAAGAGGTTGATAATTAGGAGTCAGATGTGAAGGAGGAGGTTGATCATCAGGAGTCAGATGTGAAGGAGGAGGTTGATCATCAGTGAACCTCTAGGATTGTGGCTGGGCTGGCGTTTCCACTTTCAGCGTGGTCATATATTTTTGATACATTGAATGTTGATATTTTGAACCTATGTTATATATTTTTACCTCCTGTTTCAGGAAGTGATGTCACTGAGTACTGCCCCTATATATACCGTGCATTCGGAAAGTATTCAGACCCTTTAACTTTTTCCACATTTTGTTACTTTACAGCCTTATTCTGACATGGATTAAATATTTTTTCCCCTCATCAATGTACACACAATACCCAATAATGACATCACAATACCCCATAATGACATCACAATACCCCCATAATGACATCACAATACCCCAAAATGACATCACAATACCCCATAATGAAAAAGCAAAAACAGGTTTTTATAAACGATACATGAAAAAATATGATTTTCTTTCAAAAACAAGAACATTTCTAAGTGACCTCAAACTTTTGAACGGTAGCATACCTCTCTACATGATGTTAAACCATGTAGGAGCAGTATAGACCTAGTCTGTTCATTATATACATCTACATGATGTATTGTTACACCATGTAGGAGCAGAATAGACCTAGTCTGTTCATTATATACATCTACATGATGTATTGTTACACCATGTAGGAGCAGTATAGACCTAGTCTTTTCATTATATACATCTACATGATGTATTGTTACACCATGTAGGAGCAGTATAGACCTAGTCTTTTCATTATATACATCTACATGATGTATTGTTATACCATGTAGGAGCAGAATAGACCTAGTCTGTTCATTATATACATCTACATGATGTATTGTTACACCAACAATAAAAGGGAAATTATATTATTTTATACTGATACAATTGAAAAAGATAATGACATTAAAATGTTTTATGAGATTAGAGAACACATTGGGTGGGATCTTAGACCATTCCTCCATACAGAATCTCTCCAGGTCTTTGATTTATTTCGTCTGCGCTTATGGACTGCCCTGTTCAATTCAAACCACAGATGTTCAAAGGGAGTTCAAGTCCGAAGACTGAGATGGCCATGGAAAATGTTGATTTTGTGCCCAAGTAACCATCTCTTTGTGGATGATGATGTGTCTTGCTGGAAGATCCACTTATGGCCAAGTGTCAGCCTCCTAGCAGAGAGGTATCCAGGTTTTGGGCTAAAATATCCTGGTAGTGGGTAAAGTTTATTTATTTATTTCATACAGTAATTTTTGCTCATCTTTATCAAGGGTATCAATAACTAGGTGCTTTTTATAAAATCTAGTTATTTGACTGAATCAGAAATAAAGATGTGGAGTTGATGTAGAGTTTGTTTTGGAATCTCATAAAAAACCTGAACTAATCAAACAACACTTGTTGCTCTTTGTACGTGTTGATATAATATTCATATTTAATGGAGAGGAAAAAAACGTTTATCTAAACTGCTTTATAATATTATAATTCAATGAAGAAGAAAAAAAGTTTTCCCTCCTCAACTGCGTTTCCTCCCTCCAGACAGCAGATGGCGATATGGTTCTTTCAGGCGATGTTTCTACTGTGACGTATAATCTAGTGGACGGAACGCTTCCTCAACAACTGCAGCCACCTCGGTAGTTCGCTGGACAACAAAGTCGGAACATTCAAGCTCTTTAGACAATTTACTAGTTTATTTAACACTATGATTTAAACATACTTATGTGTAAACAACTAGCTACCTCATTTAATTTAATATTTACGTTGTAAGTCAATTAGCTGTCTGGTCAAGTTAGCACTAGTCTAGTCGCTAATGCTAACTAGCTGTTATCCCCGACCATGAGTTCACTAAGCTACTCTCCTCCTGATAAAGAAGAGAAGATCTGCTGGACGGAGAAAGAAGCTCTCGTCAAAGAGGAGGCTGTTACAATACAAGAACAAGTAGAGGGTGAGGCTGTTACTGTGAAAGAGGTGGAGGAAGACGTTTCAGTGAAAGACGAGGAAGACGCGTTCAGAGTGAAAGAGGAGGAGGAGGATGTTACAGTAAAAGAAGAGGAGGAAGAGAAAGAGGAGGATGCAGGTTTTGGAGAGAAGGAGGTTACTGTGACAGTGAAAGAAGATGAAGACGTTTTTTTAAGGAAGGACGAAGAGGGGGAGATTACTGTCACATTAGAGGAGGACGAAGAAGAGAAGACTGGAGAACTGATTAACACCAGTAAATACAGTGAGTACTATCTTATAAAACAGGGACATTGATCTGATTAACACCAGTAAATACAGTGAGTACTATCTTATAAAACAGGGACATTGATCTGATTAACACCAGTAAATACAGTGAGTACTATCTTATAAAACAGGGACATTGATCTGATTAACACCAGTAAATACAGTGAGTACTATCTTATAAAACAGGGGCATTGATCTGATTAACACCAGTAAATACAGTGAGTACTATCTTATAAAACAGGGACATTGATCTGATTAACACCAGTAAATACAGTGAGTACTATCTTATAAAACAGGGACCTTGATCTGATTAACACCAGTAAATACAGTGAGTACTATCTTATAAAACAGGGACCTTGATCTGATTAACACCAGTAAATACAGTGAGTACTATCTTATAAAACAGGGACATTGATCTGATTAACACCAGTAAATACAGTGAGTACTATCTTATAAAACAGGGACATTGATCTGATTAACACCAGTAAATACAGTGAGTACTATCTTATAAAACAGGGACATTGATCTGATTAACACCAGTAAATACAGTGAGTACTATCTTATAAAACAGGGACACAAACTCTGCAGTTGTTGAACTAATGTGTACATTTTAAAAGGGCGTTCTACTCTTGAATATGTTTTTGTATTGTATGAATTGTTCATGACGTCCTCCAGTGATTTTTAACTTTTCCTATTGAAAAGTGATATACAAATACACTAAAGTATAAACACACTAAAGGGAAACAAAATAAATGTTTTGAGCAAAATAGTGTTTTTTTAGACAACTGGAAACTAGAAGGAGTGAGTGATGTCATAGTAAGGTATTTAAGGAGTTGGCTTGATGGGAAGTCGTGATGTCATCCAATAGGCGACTGATCTTCATGTGAAATTCATTATTCTTTTTAAAATCCTTCCTGTTCTGTCAAGTCGGTTTTTGATCTAGAAAGCCATTTTCAAGTCTTACCAGAGATTTTCAATACGATTTAAGTCCAAACTGTAACTAGGCCACCCAGGAACATTCAATGTCATCTTGGTAAGCTCCTCCAGTGTAGATTTGGCCTTGTGGTTTAGGTTATTGTCCTGTTAGTACATTTTTTGGGAGTCAGATCTCTGAAATGCACTCTACCTACGTAACATTTAGTGTCTCCTTATATTACGCTGGGAAAACAGTTTTCATGGGCACAGAAATTATAAATCATTTGAGTTTGCAAAATCCAGTGGTTCTAACCGAGAGTCACCTTAACTTTATTGACAACACCCAAATCAATACTGTCATTATTGCGGTTCTTCAATAATTACACATAATTCTTAATACTGTAGCTGTTTAGTTACAGTCACATGTTCAACTATCATCAGCTGATCCAGGAAATAATTTTCTGAATTCCAGTCAAATGACAAACATCACGACATGCAACAACAACCAAAGTGCTTCTTCATTCATTACTCTGGTAAAGACAGTTATGCCGTGCTCCATGTTGGATCCAACATCCCTAACAAATTGATGTTTATAGTGTGTTATTGTCTACTTGATTTACAGTCGGGTCTCGTTAGTCTGTTTGGACACAGAGATACTTAGCTCATAATGTGTAGAGAACTGTTCCTTGATGGATAGGCTATTGTACCACACACAGAGCTATTTTCCTTTTTTCAGGACATTTAGAATGACAACACATCACAGAGTAGCTTAGTGGGATTATTGACAAAATTATCTGGTGATCAGGTTATGAAATGTCATGACAAAGACATTTTAGTTTCCATGTATCACCTGAAATATGAAATGATTTATAGTCCTCGGCCTATATTATTGTTAGGTGAAGTCATGGGTCCTACAGTAGGTCTATGTTATTGTTAGGTGAAGTTATGGGCCCTACAGTAGGTCTATGTTGTTGTTACGTGAAGTTATGGGTCCTACAGTAGGTCTATGTTATTGTTAGGTGAAGTTATGGGCCCTACAGTAGGTCTATGTTGTTGTTACGTGAAGTTATGGGTCCTACAGTAGGTCTATGTTATTGTTAGGTGAAGTTATGGGCCCTACAGTAGGTCTATGTTGTTGTTAGGTGAAGTTATGGGGCCTACAGTAGGTCTATGTTATTGTTAGTGAAGTTATGGGTCCTACAGTAGGTCTCAGAGTGTTTTGTGCGTAAAAGACAAATGCGGCCATTGTTTCTCTCTTTCCTACTAAGAAGCCACCAGTACCGGTTGATATATTATCGAATAGATATTTGAAAAACAACTTGAGGATTGATTATAAACAACGTTTGCCATGTTCCTGTTGCTATTATGGCGCTAATTTGGAATATTTTTCGGCAAAGTCATCACCGCAATTTCTGGTCGAATTCTCAGCCAAACGTGAAGAACTAACAGAGTTATTTCGGCTACAAAAATAATCTTTTTGGAAAAAAATAACATTTGCTATCTAACTGGGAGTTTCGTGAGTGAAAACATTCAAAGCTCATCAAAGGTAAACGATTTAATTTGATTGCTTTTCTGATTTTCGTGACCAGATTGCCTGATGCTAACTAGGCATAATGCTATGCAAGGCTATCGATAAACTTACACAAATGCTTGTCTTGCTGGCTGTAAAGCATATTTTCAAAATCTGAGATGACAGGGTGATTAACAGAAGGCTAAGCTGTGTTTGAATATATTTCACTTGTGATTTCATGAATATGAATATTTTCTAGTAAGATTTTTTGTCCGTTGCGTTATGCTACTTAGTGTCAGTTGATGACAATTCTCCCGGATCCGGGATGGGTAGATCCAAGAGTTAACAAACCTCCAAACAAGCTTCAATGCCATATAACACTCCTTCTGTGGCCTCCAACTGCTCTTAAACACAAGTAAAACTAAATGCATGCTCTTTAACCGATCGCTGCCCGCACCCGCCCGCCTGACTAGCATCACTACTCTGGACGGTTCTGACTTACAATGGCTGGCCCTCGCTACATATTCGTCACCAAACCCACTGGCTCCAGGTCATCTATAAGTCTTTGCTAGGGAAAGCTCCCCCTTAACTCTGCTCACTGGTCACCATAGCAACACCCACCCATAGTACGTGCTCCAGGAGGTATATCTCACTGGTCATCCCCAAAGCCAACACCTCTTTGGCTGCCTTTCCTTCCAGTTCTCTGCTGCCAAAGACTGGAATGAATTGCAAAAATCGCTGAAGTTGGAGACTTACATCTCCCTCACTAACTTTAAGCATCAGCTATCTGAGCAGCTTACCAATCGCTGCAGCTGTATATAGCCCATCTGTAAATAGCCCATCCAACTGCCTATCACATCCCCATGTTTTTATTTACTTTTTTGCACACCAGTATTTCTACTTGCACATCATCATCTGCACATGTATCACTCCAGTGATAATTTGCTAAATTGTAATTACTTCTCTACTGTGGCCTATTTATTGCCTTACCTCCTTACTCAATTTGCACACACTGTATATAGATTTTTCTATTGTGTTATTGACTGCATGTTTGTTTATTCCATGTGTAACTCTGTTGTTTTTTTGTCACACTGCTTTGCTTTATCTTGGCCAGGTGGCAGTTGTAAATGAGAACTTGATCTCAACTGACCTACCTGTTTAAATAAAGGTGAAATAAAAAATAGAATCTTTACTTTCTTAACACCCAAATGGATACTGTCATTAACGCGGTTCTTCAATAATTACACATAGTTCATAATACTGTAGCAAACATTATATTAAACAGGACATTCAATCGAGCCTTACAATTATAATCCAAAGCAGTGTGAAAATGACTCATTAGCAACCTGGAAATGGAGGTTACTCCCCTGAGTTTTCCCCCATTCATATTCAGAATACATTGTGAAAAACTAAAATCTTTGCTCACCATTTTTGCTCCAGGCAGATATAGTACATCCATAACTATCGGTTTCCTCATTAGCAGGGAGGAGTTCCTGCAGTCACATTGCCCTCGTGCTGCAATTTTAGCCTACAATCATGGATGTTACTACTAATGTGAAAACAAGACAAAATATGACTATTCTTGCTCGTTTAAGACAATTGTCAAATAGTTTTAACATTCATTACAGACATCAATTGTTGTACAACATCATGGCTATGCTGTTGGCATCACCTTTTACAGTGGATTACCGCTGTTGTGGGCCTTTAATCATCAGTCTGACTTTGTTGTTCACACAGGAGATATACTTGACTATCGTGGATCCTCTGGGGAGCCTCAACAACCTTGTGATGCTGAAGAGGCAGAGAATAGTCTCTCCAGATCAGAACACCTCAAGAAACACTTGCAGAGATCAACAGGGAGGAGAACTCACTGCTGCTCTGACTGTGGGAAGAGATTCACCTCATCAGGCATTAAAATTCATCAGAGAACACACACAGGAGAGAAACCTTATAGCTGTGGTCAATGTGAGAAGAGTTTTTCTGCCTCTAGCACTCTGACTGAACACCAGAGAACACACACAGGAGAGAAACCTTTTAGCTGTGGTCAATGTGGGAAGAGTTTTACTACATCCAGCACTCTGACTGAACACCAGAGAATACACACAGGAGAGAAACCTTATAGCTGTGGTCAATGTGGGAAGAGTTTTGGTGGATCTGGAGTGCTCACAGTGCACCAGAGAACACACACAGGAGAGAAACCTTATAGTTGTGGTCAATGTGGGAAGAGTTTTACTACATCTGGCCATCTGATTCGACACCAGAGAATACACACAGGAGAGAAACCTTATATCTGTGGTGAATGTGGGAAGAGTTTCACTACATCTAGCACTCTGACTGTACACCATGGAACACACACAGGAGAGAAACCTTTTAGCTGTGGTCAATGTAGGAAGAGTTTTTCTTCATCTAGCTCTCTGACTGAACACCAGAGAATACACACAGGAGAGAAACCTTATAGCTGTGGTCAATGTGGGAAGTGTTTTACTACATGTGGCTCTCTGACTCAACACCAGAGAATACACACAGGAGAGAAACCTTATAGCTGTAATCAATGTGGGAAGGGTTTTATTCGATCTGTCCACCTGACTCAACACCAGAGAACACACACAGGAGAGAAACCGTATAGCTGTGATCAATGTGGGAAGGGTTTTGGTCAATCTGGAGAGCTGACAGTGCACCAGAGAAAACACACAGGAGACAAACCTTATAGCTGTAGTCAATGTGGGAAGAGATTTGCTTCATCTGGCTCTCTGACTCTTCACCAGAGAACACACACAGGAGAGAAAGCTCATAGCTGTGACCAGAGATAATCTGATAAATGATCTCTGATCAAATATTAGAAAATACATACATGAAGTAGTTGTTTCATGATTTCAACAAATTAATGTCACAATGTAGAATGTTTTAACATTGTTTTAGGATTATTTTAATAGTGTAAAAATGTAGAAGCCTCAACGTTTGCCCCCTTATCAATTGATTTCAACATAATTTGGATATTAGCCTCAGGGGAAAAATCCAGGCTCTGAAATGGAAGAGATTGATTGGTGTCACCTCGTTAGTCAGTATGTGTTACACCTGTGCTGGCTTGTCCATCTCATTAGTGGGAAGGTGTTTCACCTGAGCTGGTCCAGGTTCTATTTAAGTGTCTGGCCCAGTGCTCCAGTTGTCTTGATAGATGTGGAGAGTCAACACGTTTGCTTCCTGTTTTTAAGTTTGGTGCGGGTTTTTCTTTTGTTCGCCTCTTCTTGGGCAGATTTAGTGGGTCTCATGGTGGGTGTCTTTTAGGTCCGAGTTGTTGTTACTAGTCAACTTTCAGTGGACACTGAGAGCAAAACTTCAACAATATGTTATAATACTTTTATTGCATCAAATGGTTGTTTTATGCAACAGAATAGAGGGTTCTTAGAACTATACTGTCTGTGTTCTACTGAGGATGGGCCTCTGGGAGATAACACTGACAGGAGATTTCCAATGTCTTTTGTGTGATAAAACCTAAAGAGACCGCATTCCAGAGCACGAGTTAATGTTTCTGTTCTCTATGGTGCCAGGGAGAGATGACCCCAGGGCCAGACCCTGGTTTCTACACAGGGTACTGTTTTTACAGCAGACACTGTCTGCTGAGAATTATAAGTATCTTTCATACAAATCTTAACCTTGTGACCCGTTCTATACATCTGTTGTTGGTCATATAGGTTGAAAGGGGTGTGTCTTGGCTGTAAAAGACCTTTGTACTTTTGTCTCGTGGCTCTATGAACCATCTGGAGCTGATTCATCGACCAGGCATCATTATCGTAGAGCACTCAATTGATTCTCTTTATGTATGCGTTGTATTGACCTGCTCCCTTATTATTAAGTGAATAAAGATTTAGTTTAAGAATAACACTTAATTGTGTGATAAGTTTGTTTCCTCATTTGATATTAAAGAACTTAACCACATTTGGGGATGTTAATCTTCACTTGGTGACCGCTCCTGACGACCTGGGTAAATGGTACACCAGGGATCCCTCTAACTTGGGATCTCAGGGAGACCACACTTTGGGAACGGCGCAGATGGAGCACCTGGAGCACCTTTGATCTGAGAGGCAGCGAGGCGAGTGGATACCACATCTCAAACCTAGTTTAAATAAAAAGAGGTGATCTAAACACGCTAAGTGTAGTTTTTATAAAAGCCTCGTAAACAGGACCGAGGCAGTAGGCTCTGAGTGTGTTTTCCTGTGTGAGGGGGAACCTTGGAGGTGTAAACAGGGCCCAGTCAGTAGGCTCTGAGTGTGTTTTCCTGTGTGAGGGGGAACCTTGGAGGTGTAAACAGGGCCCAGTCAGTAGGCTCTGAGTGTGTTTTCCTGTGTGAGGGGGGCACCTTGGAGGTGTAAACAGGGCCCAGTCAGTAGGCTCTGAGTGTGTTTTCCTGTGTGAGGGGGGCACCTTGGAGGTGTAAACAGGGCCCAGTCAGTAGGCTCTGAGTGTGTTTTCCTGTGTGAGGGGGAACCTTGGAGGTGTAAACAGGGCCGAGGCAGTAGGCTCTGAGTGTGTTTTCCTGTGTGAGGGGGAACCTTGGAGGTGTAAACAGGGCCCAGTCAGTAGGCTCTGAGTGTGTTTTCCTGTGTGAGGGGGGCACCTTGTAGGTGTAAACAGGGCCGAGGCAGTGGAAGATTATCTGAGAGTCAGTCGACTCAGACACCTATCATTAGTCGGTTGCAGG
>NC_048581.1:2890002-2892502 GCF_013265735.2 Oncorhynchus mykiss | reverse complement strand
GAAGGAGAGAACGGAGAGGGAAGGAGAGAGGAGAGAGAAGGAGAGAACGCAGAGGGAAGGAGAGGGAGAGAGAAGAGAGGGAAGGAGAGGGAGAGAGGGAAGGAAAGAGGAGAGAGAAGGAGAGAGGAGAGAGAAGGAGAGAACGGAGAGGGAAGGAGAGAGGAGAGAGAAGGAGAGAACGCAGAGGGAAGGAGAGAGGAGAGAGAAGGAGAGAACGGAGAGGGAGAGAGGGAACGAGAGAACGGAGAGGGAGAGGAGAGAGGGAGAGAGGAAGAGAGGGAAGGAGAGAACAGAGAGCGAGAGGAGAGAGGGAGAGAGGAGAGAGGGAGAGAGGAAGAGAGAGGAGAGAGGGAAGAAGAGAACAGAGAGAGAGAGAAGAGAGGGAGAGAGAGAAGAGAGGGAAGGAAAGAACGGAGAGAGAGGGAGAGAGAACGGAGAGGGAGAGGAGAGAAGAGAGGGAAGGAGAGAGAGGAGGAGAGAGAAGAGGGAAGGAGAGAAAGGAGAGGGAGAGGATGAGATAAGAAGAGAGGGAGGGAGAGAAAGGAGAGGGAGAGGGAAAGAGAGAACAGAGAGGGAGAGAAGAAGAGAAAGGAAGAGAAGAACAGAAGCAAGGAGAGAACGGAGAGAACGGAGAGGGAGAGGAGAGAAGAAGAAGAGTAGGAAGGAAGGAGAGAACAGAGAGGGAAATTGAGAAGAAAGTGAAGGACAGGAGTAGAGAGAAGAGAGGGAAGGAGAAAAAGGAGAGGGGAAGAGGAGAGAAGAAGAGAGATTTTTTAACAAAAAGCTTTGACCAAAAAGCTAACAGTGTTTAATAGTTGAACAGTTCTGAGGATCTGGAGAACTCAAACAGAGCAGGCTTTGGTTACAGCCCAGCACTAACACACCCAATTACACAGAGCAAGGCCTTGATGAGCAGTTCATTGGTTGAGCGTTATTAGTGCTGGGCTAAAACAAAACCTTGCACCGTCTGACAGACCCCTGACTCACCTCCCACAGTGACGTTCGTAACCTTTGACCCTCTGAAGCTCCGCCCCTCCCTGACAGCCTGGGCCAATCCGGTGCGTTCCAGCAGAGACCCCGCTCCTGATACGCCCAGCCAGGCCAAAGCTCCCGAGGTCCTAAACACCACCACACTCTGCACCGCTCGACCGCTAGACGATAGTTTAATATATTAATCACACTCTGTACCTCTAGAGGTTTAATATATTAATCACACTCTGTACCACTAGAGGTTTAATATATTAATCACACTCTGTACCTCTAGAGGTTTAATATATTAATCACACTCTGTACCTCTAGAGGTTTAATATATTAATCACACTCTGTACCTCTAGAGGTTTAATATATTAATCACACTCTGTACCTCTAGAGGTTTAATATATTAATCACACTCTGTACCTCTAGAGGAGAGTTTAATATATTAATCACACTCTGTACCTCTAGAGGTTTAATATATTAATCACACTCTGTACCTCTAGAGGTTTAATATATTAATCACACTCTGTACCTCTAGAGGTTTAATATATTAATCACACTCTGTACCTCTAGAGGTTTAATATATTAATTACACTCTGTACCTCTAGAGGTTTAATATATTAATCACACTCTGTACCTCTAGAGGTTTAATATATTAATCACACCTAATAAGTTGGCCATGAGTGTACACTTTTGGTAAATTTTTTAGATAGCTCTCTGTCTAATTGACCACTCAACAGCGCTAACACTAGCTAGCCACTTAATGTAACTTGTTTTCTCTAAGTGTATGTTAGCTAGCTAAGTTAGCCACTTAATGTAACTTGTTTTCTCTTAGTGTATGTTAGCTAGCTAAGTTAGCATCTTAATGTAACTTTTTTTCTCTAAGTGTATGTTAGCTAGCTAAGTTAGCCATGTTATGAATAAAACTACCATCTTCTGTAGACATCAGGGTCAGATTTGAGAGCGCTAGTTAGCTCCAAAAGTGGTTATAGCTCCGACTGCATGCTGACAGTGGTAGTGAATTCAGAGGCCATTCAGTGGCTAGCTACACTACAAACATAATTTTTACCAGTTTCCCGTTAAGCACTTACAATGGCTGTCCACCACAACATAACAGAGAGTTTCCTGATTGACAGTCTGTGTTTAAATTCATTGTGTATCAGAAACACAGTCTAAATTCACTTCAATGTGCATCAGAAACACAGTCTCAATTCACTTAAATGTGTATCAGAAACACAGTCTCAATTCACTTCAATGTGTATCAGAAACACAGTCTCAATTCACTTCATTGTGTATCAGAAACACAGTCTCAATTCACTTCATTGTGTATCAGAAACACAGTCTAAATTCACTTCATTGTGTATCAGAAACACAGTCTCAATTCACTTCATTGTGTATCAGAAACACAGTCTAAATTCACTTCATTGTGTATCAGAAACACAGTCTCAATTCATTTCAATGTAAATAATCACCTGCTCCAAACCCCCTGCAGGTCCTGGAACCCCGGGGCTCTCTGGAGGTAGGG